>NW_020204007.1:0-1132 GCF_001531365.2 Cynara cardunculus var. scolymus
TGGAAGTCCCCGAGATGACACCGTAAAATCAGTCATTGAGGGCGCCTTACACTCCAAGGCTACTAGGTCACCATGTGTTGGTGATCTAGGTTCCCCGAGTACTTATGTGACGAAGGAGGAGTTACAAATGTGCGCCACAGAGGTATTCAAGAGGATGGATGAGTTGAAAAGCTTGTTCTCCTCCACACCGGTGACATAGGCTCTTACACCTCTAACAGAGGCTCTGAAGGAGTTGACTTCCACAACTTCTGAGCTCAAGGCGACCTTATCAATCCTTCATAGCTCTGTCCTCAAGAAAGATGATCTAACAGAAGCCTTCAGCGCACTGTCTCTCAACCCCTCTTCAATCCACACGCTTAAAATAGAATTAACAGAGGTTGTCGCCCAATACGCTGCAGACATAGTTTCCGCTGGCTACACGGACTACTCTGCCTTCAAGAATGAGATCAAATAGATGTTCTCCTCTGCGGTCACTTATGACATTGAGTCTTTATCCTCCAGGGCTAACATTAACCATCTATCCACTTGCAGAGAGCTAGACGCAATGGTTGAAGCCCTTGGAGAGACCGTGCGGAAATACAACGACCATCTTCTCAAGGAAGCCGAGCAACCAACGAATCAATAAGAGACTGCACAAAGAAACTCATCGCAGAAGATAACAACTTCATAAATGAAATTTATTGCTGCGTATCTAAAATGAAATGGGCCCCAGAGATGGACATCAACAATGCCTCTGTGAATGCTGAGACAGTCATTGAAAAGATGGAGAAGGCGGCTTCCAAAGTTCTAAGGTGATTGAAGAAGGCTCCCCTCACTATATGCAAGACAGAGGCAACTCAAATCCGTGATGATCAGGAAGGTAATGACCCTGATCGTCATGAGGGGGAGAAAAAGACAGAACCAAAGAAGACAACCTATGCCAAACCACTAAAAATAGTGGACTCTGCTGCTGCCCTATTCTCAAAATACAAATCTCCAGAGCCTAAGGGGAAAGGCAAGGGTAAAGCAGTAGAGGAGTCGCCACAGAAAGGGTCAAGCTCTGACTCGGTGGAGGAGATCAATGAAGAAGAATATGATGACCCTGATCTTGTTCGAGCACTAAAGGCTTGTTTGGCAGAGGCACAGGCGAAAA
>NW_020204007.1:6832-13280 GCF_001531365.2 Cynara cardunculus var. scolymus
AAGAGTTTACCTTCTAACTCCTTCTGTAGCATTTCAAACTTTTTCTTCTGATTTATCAACTCTCGTTTCTCTTCATCTGAGCTGCTCTTGTCATTCTCCGAAGCAATGTCAAGCCACTTTTTCTTACTTGCAAGCTCCTTAGCAATTGCTGTATACTTCTTTGAAGTATTTCTTTTCTCAAGGATAAATTGCTTTTTCTCTTCGTCTAAAGCCTTTTGCTTTAGATCAATGCTTTCAGACAATTTCTGTAATTGACTCTGACAGTCTTCGGASATGTCTTTCTTTTCTTTATCATTCTTGGCTCGTTCCAAGATGATCAGCTGCTCAAAATCTGATATTTGTTTTAACAGCATCTTTGCGTTCAGCTCGAGAAAGTTAATCTTATTTTCATAAGATTCACGTTCAGTACAAAATCTTTTCTCAACTTCAATAATCCTCTTCTTTTCTTTCTCCGTATCTTTCCTTTCAGCATTTAAAACCTTTCCCACTTTCAAAACTTTTCTTTCTCTAAGTTCAAAAGCTTTCTTAGCTCAAACAGATCACTCTCAGACTTATGAGACTTCTCAGTTAAATCCTCTGTCTCTGTATTTTTTCTTGGAGAGTTTTTCTCAATTGAAAGTGCCCTTCTAACCTCTTGGAGTTTATTAAAAAGATCTTTATTAGTTTTACTCCAAGTCTTCAAATCCTCATCATAATCTTTTCTTACAGAGATGAGAGTGTTCTCGAGTTTTTCAATTTTATACTCAAATTCCTTCTTGATTCTTTCACATTCTCGTTTATGATCTTTCTTTAAATATTTGATAGATTCCAGATTAGATTGATTCTCATAGTACTGTTTTATGAATTTATCTTTATAGTCCAATATGTTCTTTTCCAGCTCAACAATCCTCTCTCTCAACTTTTTGTCCTCTCTCTCATATGAAACTGCCATTATAAAAAAAATTGATTAGATATAGGATCTATGCAGTGAAATCAGTAAAAGAAATAAGAAACAATAAAGCTAAAAAAAAATAACAGAAAACACAAAAACTGATGAGGATTTAGAAAAACGACGAGGAACTGTCAAAAATCAGTAAAAACAGTCAAAACTGTTGAAAACAGTTAAAAACTTCTGAAAACAGTTAAAAATTGTTCAAAACAGTTAAAGACAGTTAAAACTGATGAAAGACAGTTTACACGACGGAAAATAGTTCAAAACTGTCTCAACCAGTTAAAAACACAAAAAAAAACAAAAAACAGATAAACGAAATGATCCAAAATTAAAATCTAAACAAAAACTAAAAACTCAAAGACTAAAGACACAACAAATATAAGCCCAAGAAATAAATCTCCAAGTCCAAAACAATTATCCAAGTCCAAATTCTGATTCTAGCCCAGATCAAATAACCGACAACAGTAGCAACTTTTCACTATACAAATGTGAAACTTTAAAAAAAATTAAATTGTTCTATCTGYTCTCCAATTGACTGTTGGAACTCAAATGCTCGAAGAGCTTGCTTTTAAGCAGTCCACACACTCCTCGACCGTTGTTTGTGAAGTAAAGACTTTAATATGTACAAGAAACGCATCAACTTCCAGCTTCACTTCAAACAAAAACATTTAAGACAAAAAAACTGTTTTAGCAAGAAGCAGTTAGAAGATGAGTGATTTAAAATCTGATCTACACGTAGAACAGTACAAACTACATCAGCAGCTGGTCCAAAACAACCACACCAGCAGGCTTCAAATCCTCAGTCCACACTTGATCCTCCTTTCCAAGATGAATCTCAGTATCTTCTTTGCAAAATCACTTCAAACAAGAGTTTGTGGTATCAATCAATGTTGTCTTTCCAGTTCCATTGTTAAATGTACCTTCCAATCTTGTGTAATAAACAGTCTTGCATAAACAAAAACAATCTTTAGATGGATATTACTTTGGATAACAGATAACTCAATGTCACCTTACATATGAAGTCAATGAACAGTCCAGCAGAAACTGTGAAGGTCCTAAATGCTGACATTAGAAACCCCTTGTACTTTTCACTGCTTCCACAACAGGGTTGGCTGCCAATACATGAGATTGTGCTCTTATCTCATTCCTCTGTTGATCCAGCAAAAAGATTAGACTCATAAACGAAGAAACAGTAACATAACTGTCTCTGTAATATGACTTTGCCCACGTAAATAGTAGTTTGATAGATGTTGTAATGAGATTGAGCACCAAATAATCAGCTTCTTATCAATATAACAACTTGAACCTCATCATTTTAGCCACTGTTTAGCAAGACAACTGATTTGGACTCAAATCAATGAATTGAATATCAAACCAACGACAAACAGTCTGCTGTGAATTTCCTTTGTATCTGTCATCTGCTGTCGCATTGACCAGATTTACACAAAAAGGCTACAAAGCTTCTCTTCAGGATAAAAGTTGAAAACTTCACTCTCTTGATCACTCTCTTGCTACACTTAGAGCTGAGGATTGGAGACAGTGCTTATCGAAATTGCTAAACAAGATAATTCTGATGCTATGGAAAAATGCTGGCGCTGCTTTAATCAGAAAAGTTGTAAGCAACTTACCAAATACGGATACTAGCCAAGCGATTTAAAAAAGAAAATTCAAACAAATGATGTATCTCAAACAACCTGTAAACAACCTATAAACTGCTGCCATCCAGGAGAACTTTACAGGATCACAAAGAAATATTGAATTTGATGTATCTGAAAGACAACCTGTAAATGCCTTAAGAAAATTCTGCTAACTACAGTCCCACTTACAGATTCAAACTCATTACGATCAACTGTGTCTTTGTGTCTCTGTGATTCCAAACAGGATGTTGACCAAAACAAAAACCTGATAGAAGCTGTCGAGGTGATCCAGAACTTCAAAATCAAACAGCAACAGCTTCAAAATCACAAAATCTGTACTGCTATGTTTTGTCAAACCAACAAATCTGATGCTATTGGTGATGAAGCCAAAGCCTTTTCAAAAACAATCTTAGCAAAAATTTGAATAATTCAAATATCCAGACAGTACGGACAAAGATTATTTCCAAATCAGATGAACTACAAATTGGACTGTTGAACAACGAACTTCAAATCCAGACAAGCTTTCTGTTGTGCGATAAACCACAAAATCCGCATAAGTTGTTGATCAATTTGAGTATAAATCGATTAAAAACAGCGTGTGATTTAACCTAAACTATTTAAAAATCTGATGACAAGTTTGTGATAAACTAAACCGAACAAGAAAACAATCCAAAAACGATTACAACCAGTGATTTAAACACAATCTCTCAAGCTACAAGTCTCTTAGGTTGAACTTAACAAAGAATCTGTGAGAGGAAGATGAAAGCAGTTTAAGAGTCTGAGCGATTTAGAAATAGAAAGAGCAATACCTGAGCGATTTACCTTTTACACCGGTCAAGGTTTCTGCGATTTACCTCTTATCCGTTCAAGCTTTGTGCGGAGAACATCCTAAATCGCTCAAGTGATGAGCAAAGAACTCCCTAAATCGCTCAAATGAGTGCCTAAATCGCTCAAAGATTCTGCGATTTAGCTTAAATCGGATGGAAGCTGTAACAAAATCGATCAAAGCTGATGTCTGAGTAACTCACTAAATCGCTCAAGAGGTCAGCGATTTAAACCCTAAATCGATCAAGCTTTCTGCGATTTACCCCTTATCCGTTCAAGCTTTGCACGATGTAACCTTAGTCCGCTCAATTCTTCAACGAATTAATCCCTTGTCCTTTCAAAATTTCATCGATTTACTCTCTAAATTGTTTATGCTGATCGATTCAAACCTATTGGGCCTTGAAGAAATAGATGTAGACGATTTAGTCTCCAGTTAGGCTTTGGGCTTGAGTTTATAAAAAGAAAAACACAAAAATAAAAGAAAAAAATAACAGAAATAGATCAAACACTAAATTTAAAAAAATTAAGAACACAAAAAATTTTAAAATTTACAAAATCTACCAAAAACTTGAAAAACACAAATTAAAACGCAAATCGTTGTGTATAACAAAGATTCACGAAGAGATTACACACACTATGATCCTAAAATTAACACCAAAACACAAAAATTTTAAAAAAAATTGGATCAAAATTAAAGAAAAATGAAGAACTTGAGGAACAAAAAATGAAGAACACAAAAATTCCAGAAAAAATCTTCAAAAATTTCTTCAAAATCTGATTTCTTTTCGTGATTTCTTGCACACACTGCTCTGATACCAATTGTGAGTCCTCTTTAGTGATCAATCTTCAATACATCTTCATAACAATGGCAGATTAAGATAAGAACTTCAAGAACATCATATAAGAGAGTTGAGAGAGAAAGTCAACAAAGAATACTTTGGTCAAATTCTCTATACGTATTATGAATATTACAATGAGCTCCTTCTTGATTACAAAAGACGTCACCCTATTTATAAGGTCAAACTTCTAAACATAGTCAAAGTCAAACCTATCTAAGAAAAGTCAAACACGATGACTTTTACAATTATAGACAATATTTAACTTTCAAGATGAATACAATTTAATACTGATTTTCAGTCCCAACATTTTTCCATTTTCACATGCTGAGCAAAGAGATTCCATTGCAAAAGAGTGTTGAGGAAGACCAGTGACAAGAACATTTCTTGACAGCTTAGTGAGTGTCTTGAAGTTGAGATGAGATAGTCGTTTGTGCCATAACCAGTTAATATTTGATGAGGCTTTAGAGAAGAAGCAGCTATTCTCGGTGAGAGAAGAATTCATATTGATGATGTATATATTCTCTTGGTGAGAACCGGTTAGAGCAACCTTATCATCTTTGTCAAGAACATGACATGAATTCTTTGAGAATTTTTAGTATAATCTTTATCACACAGTTGGCTGATGCTAAGATGATTATTCTTTAGTCCTTCAACATATGCAACGCGTTTGAAAGTTGTTGCACCATTGGTTAATATACCAAAACCTTTGGTATATCCTTTTCCATTTCCACCGAAGGTTACGGAAGGTCCTCTTTCTTCTTTGAAATAAGTTAGAAGGGATTTATCTCGAGTCATATATCTTGAACATCTGCTATCAAGATACCATATGTGTGTCCTTGTTATGACCAATCTTCCATAAAATCATCAAACAACAATGGCAAAATATGTTTTCTATTAAGAACCCTAGAAAGAGTAGAGAGGAAAAGTCAAAGCTCCAAACTTAGTCAATCTCTTCTATACATATATGAATATTACAATGAGAATCCTACATCATTTACAAAGAAAACACCCTTTATATAGGGTCAAACATCTAGACAAAAGTCAAAGTCAAACAGTCCTAAGAAAAGTCAAACACGATGACTTTTACACAATTATAGACAATTATATGTTTCAAGACGAATACAATTTTACACTAATTTTCAGTCCTAACGTTCTCCCCCTTTGTATTCAGACTTGAAAGAATTTGCGCGCTTTAAGTCTCGTTTGAACTTTGTAGCTTTAAGCCCGCTATGTCTTCTTCAAAAACCAACTTCAACTCGAAATCTTCAGACAATCAATTGTTGAGAAATATCTTCTTAACATTCTCCCCCTCGAATGTAGAACCACGATGATCTTCTCTTTTGACAATGTAGATCAGAAACAATAATGATCTTAAGAAACAATGTACAAAATGTGATCTTTAAAGAATCTTCAGACACCAAAACACAAATTTTCTCTTTGATAAGAAAACTCTGTTGGTAAACTTTTGAAACATTGATCTTCTCATTCAAAAACTCTCAGGCATTTTAGCACAGGAATAATCTTTTGTAATCATCTCCAGTCGCATTCCTTTTGAGTCTTTTGCCATCTTTAAAGTTACTCCCCTTGATATTTACATCAGATTCCCTATAAAATTTTTGGAATTTGACATTTCATTCATTATTACATACTCCCCCTTATGATGAAATGAGAATCATTCCATCATACTCAAGAATGAATGAAATCCTTTGCATAAGTCGTCAATTCATGAAATTGTAAGTAAATCTTTTCAAATCCACTTGTTTAATCTTTTCAGATTAAGGGAATGGGAAGATAACAACCAATTTCAACGTATGAAATTGTTTTCAATCTTATAAAAAGATTGTCCAGTGAGTATAACAGATATACTCAATACAACAGATGTATTGAGTATATGAGACTTTTTGATGCTCATCTCACCAGGTCTTCCATTCAATCATCGATAGCTTAAGAATAGCATATCTATGAATGTTTTGGCGAATTAACATATAAAATGCTAAATCTGTGTAGTGTAGAAAGATAAAGCAACATATGCTTCTGTTTAGGCTCAAAAAGATAAAATGTGTGGACAACACAAATTTATCATATTTAATTAGTGATAAAAAAGACTTGAAGGGGGGGGGGATATATTCTTCTGATTCAATATCAACTTTCTCCGAATGAGAAATTGATAGATGACGAGCTGCGTGCCCCAAGTGTTATTGAAACACTTATCTGTT
>NW_020204007.1:13340-16089 GCF_001531365.2 Cynara cardunculus var. scolymus
CCTGGGCTTTGCCTTTTTCAATATTAGTCTCGAAAGAATTGATAACTAATAGATTGTGTGGTATGCCCGGATTTTAGAAGTTTGGAACAAGATTCTTATATTCTTTTAATCCTGACACAACTCTCGTCAATTCTTTTAACTCACAACAACTACCCCTCTCTTTTTCATTTTAGTCTCAGCACACAAACCCTTTTGTAAATAAAGCTTACTCGGATATGGTTGTCCTCATGGGTAGGTTTGTTGGTTCTGACATTCCATTGAGGTATTTCTGATAAGCACTCAGTCCTTCCTAAAATAGTATGCTCAGTTGATCACAATGGTTGATTAAAAATAATATTTCAGATAAAGCACAATGATCAGATAAAACTTGATCAAAATATTTGGCTTTAAGCACAATTAATGAAAGAATGATGCGACAATGATCAGATTATTCGATATGCGAAAGAAATGAATGAAGATCTGTAAGTACAAGTTTACAGATTATGTTTATTCAAAGAAATTAATGTGTATCAATCAAAGTAAAAAATCAGAAAAACAAACTTTGATTACTAACGAGTGTATTATCACCGAAAATGATATGATTTTAAGAGATGTGATAATAATAGTTTGAAGAATAGCTAAAATAGGTATTAGATTTATGTATGATGAGAAATTACACAAGTGAAATCTCAGAAAATACATGTTCAGAAAATGTACTCATTTCGAAAAAAAATATTTCACTTTTCTGAAAACATTTATTAAAAAAAAATTCTATAGACTCCCCCTAGAAAATAGATTTGAGTAATGAATCATTTAAGCTCAAAATAAACAAAAATGGAAACATTTTTAGCACGGGTCCTAAACTGGGTGTTTAGAAACCACACTCGGTAACGCACGGGTTCTGAACTTAAGTATTCAGAAGCCTCTGTGGAACAAATTACAACTCCCCCTGCGTTGGTGTTATCACTGATATGATATTCTAATCAGCACAAAATTGACACACCTGCAAAACTAGATTAAGTAGATTTTGGTACCCAAATGAATTTGGGTTCTATTTTATTAGTATCGGGTTGGTTTATGTTGTAACTTTCAAACCATCTATTCTTATTAGATATATTCTTTTTTCCACTGTGAATAGGATGATCAGGAATAAAATATGATCCATACCAGTAATTGTAATCATACCTGTTCTTACCTTTCGAACTGTTCTGATATCGGTTGTCTGTACTCCATCTGTTATATATCTTATTGTTCACAAAAGCTGTTGATTTACATGTGGAGCACATGATCCTTTTCTTGCTAAGATTTATCAAGTCAGAATTTGATCTCACAAAAAAGGAAGATTATTAGTAGCAATAGGAGTACGAGTTGAAACAGATTCAGATTTACTAACCCAAATGCTTTTAATTTTAGAAGAATAATTGGGTGATCCAATGACGTACCCTTGATAATACTGATTAGAAGAACGAGAATAGTTCTTAGAAACAGTAGATTTAGGGCTGCTCGAATAACTGTTTGATTTAACACAGTTATAGAAGCTTGCTTTACACTGTGAAGGAGAACCAATTAAGCTTTATGCACAAGAAAAGTCTTTGACTTTCTGTAAAAGCTGGTCTCTTTCAGCAGTAACTAAATCAAACTTAATTTTAAGTTTAGTTCTCATCTTCAGCTCAGTCTCAAGATCTGTCTTCAGATCAGACAATTTGCTTGTAGTGTCCAGGAGTTTACCTTCTAACTCCTTCTGAAGCATTTCAAACTTTCTCTTCTGATTTATTAACTCTCGTTTTTTTTCATCTGAGCTGCTCTTATCATTCTTCGAAGCGATGTCAAGCCACTTTTTCTTATTTGCAAGCTCTTTAGCAATTGTTGTATACTTCTTTGAAGTATTTCTTTTCTCAAGGGAAAATTGCTTCTTCTATTCGTCTAAAGCCTTATGCTTTAGAGCAATGCTTTAAGATAATTTTTG
The DNA here is from genome assembly GCF_001531365.2 of Cynara cardunculus var. scolymus. Taxonomy (NCBI): domain Eukaryota; kingdom Viridiplantae; phylum Streptophyta; class Magnoliopsida; order Asterales; family Asteraceae; genus Cynara; species Cynara cardunculus. The sequence continues at coordinate 15,286 of NW_020204007.1, forward strand.
TAATTGGCTTTGACAGTCTTCTGAGATGTATTTCTTTTCTTTATCATTCTTGGCTCGTTCCAAGATGATCTACTGCTCAAAATCAGATATTTGCTATAAAAGCATTTTTGCATTTAGCTCTAGAGAGTTAATCTTATTATCATAAGATATACGTTTATCTCCAAACCTTTTCTCTGAATCACACATTATCTTCTTTTTCTTTTCAAATTCCATTCTTTCAAAACTGAAGCTCTTCTCAGCTTTCAGAGCTTTTTCTTTCTCTAACTCTAGTAATTTATGTAACTCACTCAACTCACTCTCACATTTATCAGTTAATTCTTCTGACTCTTTACTATTTCTCTCAAAAGAATTCCTTTCAGTTTTTAGCTCTTGAAGTTTATTGAACATGTCGTTATTAGCTTTACTCCAAGTTATCAAATCATCATCATAGTGTTTCCTCACTGAACTCAGAATTTTCTCAAGTTTATTAATTTTATTCATAAAATCATTCTCAACTTTTTCCAATGCTACTTTATGATCTTTTTGAAGATTTGCAATAAATTTCACATTATCATGATTCTCGTATGTTAGCTCTAATATTTACTTCATGTAAAAGTATGAAAAAGTATTCTGCAAGTGTTGTCAGAAGGTTATCTTCCACAGAAGACATCAGAGGACTAGCAACAGAAGCTGTTTCATCGTGCAAGTAAAGTTCAACAGAACCTCTGATGTCTCTCATAGAGGTTCTGGAAAATGGTCCTCTTACAATAAGATCATACAAGTCTACTACAGCAGAGCCTCTGAGATGGCTCACAGAGGGTCTGC
>NW_020204008.1:0-1552 GCF_001531365.2 Cynara cardunculus var. scolymus
CATGTCTGAGGATCTGATGGAAGTCCCCGAGATGACACCGTAAAATCAGTCACTGAGGGTGCCTTACACTCCAAGGCTACTAGGTCACCATGTGTTGGTGATCTAGGTTCCCCGAGTACTTATGTGATGAAGGAGGAGTTACAAACCTTCGCCACAGAGGTATTCAAGAGGATAGATGAGTTGAAAAGCTTGTTCTCCTCCGCACCAGCGACAGAGGCTCTGAAGGAGTTGACTTCCACAACTTCTGAGCTCAAGGCGACCTTATCAACCCTACAGAGGTCTGTCCTCAAGAAAGATGATCTAACAGAAGCCTTCAGCGAACTGTCTCTCAACCCCTCTTCAATCCATACGCTCAAAACAGAATTAACAGAGGTTGTCGCCCAATACGCTGCAGACATAGTTTCCGCCGGCTACACGGACTACTCTGCCTTCAAGAATGAGATCAAAGAGATGTTCGCCTCTGCGGTCACTTCTAGCATCGAGTCTTCATCCTCCAGGGTTAACATTAACCATCTAGCCACTTGGAGAGACCGTGCGGAAATACAACGACCATCTTCTCAAGGAATCCCGAGCAACCAACGAATCAATAAGAGACTGCACAAAGAAAGTCATCGCAGAAGGTAACAACTTCATAAATGAGATTTATCGTTGCGTCTCTAAAATGAAATGGGCCACAGAGATGGACATCAACAATGCCTCTGTGAATGCTGAGATGGTCATTGAAAAGATGGAGAAGGCGGCTTCCAAAGTTCTAAGGCGATTGAAGAAGGATCCCCTCACTACATGCAAGACAGAGGCAACTCAAATCCATGATGATCAGGAAGGTGATGACCCTGATCGTCATGAGGGGGAGAAAAAGAAAGAACCAAAGAGGACAACCTCTGCCAAACCACTAAAAATAGTGGACTCTACTGCTGCCCTATTCTCAAAAGACAAATCTCCAGAGCCTAAGGGGAAAGGCAAGGGTAAAGCAGTAGAGGAGTCGCCACAGAAGGGGTCAAGCTCTGACATGCTGGAGGAGATCAATGAAGAAGAATATAATGACCCTGATCTTGTTCAAGCACTAAAGGCTTCTTTGGCAGAGGCACAGGCGAAAAAGGGCAGAGCCCCCATCCCTATAGTTGGAGAAGGCTCTTCTTCCAAACTTGCAAAGATACCGGAAGAAACGTCCACGGGTACGTTTGACGCTCTGGTAGAAACTGTCAAGCCAATCCTACCAGAGTGGTCTACCCAGAGGCCTATACTCGAAGAAGAATCCAGAACGCCAGAGTCTGCCACGGTGGGGAGGGTATCTGAGATCCTTGAATCCATGAACAAGATTCCTACACAAAGGGAACGCACAGAGCCCGTAACCACTGTTGAGGAGATTTTGTGGTGGCGTTACTCATCCTCAGACACATAGCCCCCTTATGACCTAGAGCTTACAAGAATGCCCTCTGCCATTACAAAGTTCCACTTCTCAAAACTCACAAGGTCACCAGAGCAGGTCTTCTCAGAGCATGTGATCAGTTCACTCGAAACCATTTCTCCATGCACTATGCTAAAGAAGACC
>NW_020204008.1:5952-15316 GCF_001531365.2 Cynara cardunculus var. scolymus
GTTTCAGGTACGTTTCTTCTGAATAATGAATTTGCATCAGTTTTATTTGATTCAGGGGCAGATAGGAGTTTTGTATCACTAGATTTTGAGGCTAAGATTAACTTAAAGCCCCAAAGGTTGGAAGAAACTTACGTAATTGAGTTTTCTAATGGCCAAGAAATTAAGGTTAAATACATAATTAAGGATTGCACTCTAAGTTTAGCCAATAAGGATTTCAGCATAGAACTTATACCGATTGAACTAGGAAGTTTTGACATAGTTATCGGCATGGATTGGCTATCCAAAAATCAAGCTGAGATTATCTGTTCAGAAAAGACTATCCAGATTCCTCAAGATGGAAATGAACCAATTGTGATTCAAGGAGATAAGTCAGAACGAAAAATTAAGATAGTATCCTGCATGAAAATGCGAAGGTTCTTGAAGATAAATTGCATTGCATTTCTGACACATGTAGTTCGAGAGTTTTCTGACGTATTCCCTGAGATTTACCAGGACTACCCCCGCCAAGACAAGTCGAATTTGGTATCGACTTAATTCCTGGAGCTGCCCCAGTGGCAAAGGCACCATATCGCTTGGCACCATCAGAGATGCAAGAAATGTCAACTCAACTCTAGGAGTTATTAGATAGGGGATTTATAAGACCAAGTTACTCACCATGGGGTGCATCGGTTCTGTTCGTTAAAAAGAAAGATGGGTCAATGCGAATGTGCATTGATTGTAGGGAACTTAATAAGTTGACCATCAAGAACAGATACCCTCTCCCTAGAATTGATGATCTGTTTGCTCAACTCCAAGGAGCGGTATATTTTTCCAAGATTGACCTACGATCTGGATACCACCAAGTGAAAGTTTAGGAGGAGGACATTCCCAAAACAGCCTTCAGAACTCGTTATGGTCATTACGAATTTCTGGTTATGCCATTCGGGCTAACCAATGCACCAGCTGTCTTCATGGACCTAATGAATAGAGTTTGTAGACCATACCTAGATAAATTTGTAATCGTCTTCATAGACGATATATTAATTTATTCACGAAGCAGGGAGGACGATGAGCAACATCTGAGGATAATATTGGAATTACTCTGAAACGAGAAATTGTACAAACTGCCTTCTTTAACCCATTATATTTTATTCTCAGTGATACTAATTATGTCTGGGACCCTTAGCATGCAAATGACAGTTTAAGTCTAGGCATCATGCTTTGAATACCTAAATCTCTTAAACTAAGGCTTTGATACCACTCTGTAACACTCCCGAACACCACATTTGCATATAACACATATTTCATTACATAGAAATACATAATACACCACAATGGTCCCACTAGTACAAGGATTCTTATATGTACAGAATTTACATATGAAAAATTTCAAAATATAATCTTGTACTATGACATGTATAACAACATGTATTCTTCAAAACAAGCAGTCTCATGCAGATCTTCAAAAGCAGATATCAGATTAGAAAAATAATCACATTTCTCCTTTCCCCTTATTATCCTTGAACCCCGCAGTTCCTGCATTGCATATTTTTTAAACAGAAAATTGAGGGTTAGACCAGAAGGGTCCAGTGAGTAAATCGCTTCCATGCACATGCAGGGTGATAAACACCAAAATTTGATAAAAACAACTTTACCCAGAAATATTTGCATTCCACAATATAATGAGTAATAAGATTACTTATCAATTCTTGTTGTAAACGCACCTTGTCACACCCCGCTAAAGCGGAAACACGAGGCGTAACAGGTAAGCATTTTATAGCTCCAATAAATAGATAACACTACTAAGTACAATATCCAAAAAGAACCTTACAATATCATCAAGTTTACTGTTCACGAAGAAAAGTTTATTTACAGAGAAGTTTCTAAAGCTTGTGAACAGATGATAACGAAAGATGCTTCCAAAAACTTCCATTCTTACTTAATTTCCTRAAAASRCATGARACATAAAACGACGTCAACTACAAAGAGTTGGTGAGTTCACGGGTTTTCAAATGCACAAAATATTTACCATGCATAAAACACAGCTTGCAAACTATTACAAAACATGCTCATTATAAATGTAAATTTTCATCGATGCTGAAAAACTTGAGACGCTACARAGCCTTACCTGACCAATGTGCCCCATTAATTCACGAACTACCATAAGTGACCTGTTCACTCACTTAGATACCACGGTTCGTATTAGTGCTACTTTAGCGGTGGGCCTTTTGCACACATGAGTAGACTATTTAAAACTTAGGTAATGTGCACCCTTTTCTGGGTGGGACTGTCAACACAATAGCGGCTATCCATAATTACCACGGCTCGGGGACGTGCCCGAGTTAATTAGTAGCGTGTACGGACGGGGAATTTTTGCAATATCCTCTCAAGCACATCAATTTATCATTTATAAGTAGTGCATTAGAATTCAAATCTTTCATGATTATCACAAAATTTTACTAAACAGTTCCTTAGTCCATTAGTTTTACAACTAAAACAATATAGTTTGCATTCTTTCATGTTTTTTCCCCCAGTTAAAAGAAATAACTAAAGTAGTAAAAATGGGGCCGTGAAAACTCACAAGTTTGAAGGAGAATATCCAGGATTTTGGTGAAGCTTAGAGCACCAACATCCGCACTAATGTCCTAATCACCCGAAATTCAAATAGTTAGATCACCCTTCGGGTCACGATATAGATAACTTAAGATTATATCTTATGTAATGCCAATAAACCTTTATGGGTTAACATTGTTACCAAAAAGAAATAATCCAATATTTAAAATAAAGAGGGTTTTTGCACAAAAAGTTGTTATTTGGACAGATATATAGACTCTGTTCCTGGACTCTTGGTTTCATCAATCATTGTCAAGGGAACCTTCCAAAAATCATTTTACTTTTAATCTTTTTAAAACTACAACCGTCACTGTTGTTAAATTTCTTTTGTCTAACAGCATCATTATTGCTCCTAAAATTTCATATTAAGCATTTTAAATACCCAAAATTTATATTTTTGAGTGAAACCGAAACAGTAACAACAACTAATCCAAAACAGAATTCAAGATAAATCAAATAGTTTGGGGTTGATTTTGAAGAATACGGTTGACAGGATTGTTGGAAACAACCTGTCAGTTTCAAAATGTCATTTTATTGATTAAATACTACATGCAATGTGATTTTACCCCCATATTCTTGAGTTCTAAGTTTATAGATCATAGATTATCAACATTTCGAGAACATTTTCATGTCTTTGATGAATAATCTCCCATCTTAGATTTTCCAGAATATTTGAGCTCGAAAAATAGGAAGAAATGTGAAAGTGACGAGAAATAATGTTGAAAAAGATACATAGATAATAAAACTAATCTATTACCTTTTTGCTTGTTTTTTCTTGAAGACTTGAATGTTCTTCAAGATTTAAGAAGATTTTGATCAATGGGTTCGGCTGGAGGAAGATGAAAGGTTTAGAGAGAGAGAGAGAGTAAAAAGGAAATGTGATGGTGAAAGAATGATTTTCAAAAGAGTTGGGGTTTTTATATGATGGTAGTGGGGTCGGCCCATACAAGGCCCAACCACCATATTTTTCTTTTATTTTTCTTATACAAACTCAGCCTAAATAAATATAACTTTAAATACATTTTATCAACACCAGAAAAAATAATTATTTGCACATACAATTAAATTTATAATATCGATTTTATTTATTTTAAGAGAATTTTAATATATTTGGCATTACATAAGTTACTTTATCAGTTACCCGTCGTGACAGAGTTTTCTGAGCTATAAATTTGGGAGCTAAGTCGATTGATTTTCTAATCATGACTAATTCCTAATAAATTAAAGTCCTGATTATAGGAGTCATTTTAAAGGTGCTAACCTGATGCTCCAAAAGTGACGGATGTCACACACCTATTCAAAGATTCAAATTCCCCATGATGGAATTACAATAAAAATCCTTTTGACACAACAGACTAGAGCTTTTTCAAAAGACCGGAACTCTTCTACATGAAATATAAAATTTAGGCAATGGCTGCCTCTTATGTCAAACCATTTTCCCCTTCTTAATAACAACTAAATTATTATTTCTAAATAAGAATAATATCTCTAATTCATCAAGTCACAAAGAAATGATGATTCAAAGTTATTAAGTCTAATTAATAATAATAATAAGAGTTATAGTATTATCCACACATGACAATGCCTCCCTTATTCCAAGTACACATCTCATTGATATGCCACTCTTGTTTCTCCATCAAAACAGGGCTACTTACCAGAACAGACAAACGTCACCACATCTGGAAGTACCCATTACCCAGTTCCAAGCCAGAACAGACAAATGTCACCATGTCTGGGGGAACGTCTTAAAACAAGTTTCATACCAAAACAGACTTACGTCACCACACTTGGTAGAAACAATTCCCAAAATTCAGTTTCATACCAAAACAAACATACGTCACCAGGCTTGGTAGGAACACTTCCCAAAATATAGTTTCATACCAAAACAGACTTACGTCACCACGCTTGGTAGAAACATATATTTTTATTTTAAAAAGATATAAAATACCCCTTTTTCACAATAATATAATTAAATCCAATAATAATTATCATTAAATTGTAAAAATTCCAAGAATGCTCAACACTTGTAAATTTACACCAAATGTAGACATCCAGACAAGTTATCCGGATAAGCTATCTGGACAACACTGTCCCTTGTCTGATTTACAAATCCGGACAACACCCTTGTCCGATTTACAAATCCGGACAATATAAACAAGTCCGATTAATCACTAAACTAGATAACCTTTAAGCGATTTTATGGCTAATCCGCACAACACTTGATCGTATTCCTACTTCTCCGTTCAAAACCTTTGTCCGATTTACATAATTAAAATCTCACTAACTCTCTAAATCGCATAATACTATGTTTGATCTACAGCTAAATCGGACAACACCTATCCGATTTAAGATAATCCAGACAACCCTATGTCCGATTTAGAACAAACCGGACAACACTATGTTCGATTTAGAACAAACCGGAGAACACTATGTCCGATTTATGCATAACCCGGTCACCCCTTTGTCCGGATAAAAAAGCCAAATCGGATACAAAATTTCTTAAGTTAATAATCAATTTTCAATAAAATCAGTAACAAACGCTATATGAAGGAAATTTAGAAATCACTCACCTTATGCAATTACTTTGGTTTTGAAGAAGATGAAATAGCAAGACCAATTGTTTCTCCGGGCAACTCTTCTCTAATTCTCTCAAAATTTCCAAAAGAAGCCAAAAGGCTTTTCCTTACTCAAACTCAATATATATAGACTTTCCTTATATGGAAAGTCGGCTATCCATGCCTTCACCCACATGCATGCTTATAAGTAAAATCATCCATGCATACATATAACTCATGCACACACACTCATGCATATTAATATAATGCATACATATATATATATATATATATATGCACCTACATATTTGCCTATATCCCTATGTATAAAATACACATACTCACGTATTTAACCCATGTAAGCATGTATCCATATAAACAATTAATTCACATAATAAATAATCTTGGGTAATAACCAGGACCAAATTATCACAAACTACCACATTCATAACTACATATAGATGTGTAATTGACCATTTATGAGTTAACAAAACTGGCAATGATTGTAGATAGCACTAGACTCATCAAGCTAGATGAAGAACAAGAATCCACTTCTATTATCAAGGTCACATATTTTGAAAAGCTCAACTGAAGTAAACCAAGAAACATCATTTTGCTTGTAAATTTTTTCCATCGTCAAATAAGAGTATTATAGATATTGGATTATAATTTTCTAAGGTAAGCCATTTCTAGAAAGAATCAAAAGTGAATACATTAGTGGTCTTCTTATTAACTTTGTTATTCAGGTAATGGACGCAAACAATGCTAACTTTGTTGCTAGTGATACATCTAAAAAGAATAAGCGAAAACTTGTTTTGGATAATACTACCTTTATGGTGTTCATTGATTTGTGCATGAATGAGGTTAAAAATGGGAATAGACCTGGTAATCACTTAAATAAGCTTGGGTGGGGAAACATAGAGAAGAAGATTAAGGAATGGACAGGAAAACCTTTTGACAAGAAGCAACTTAAAAACAAATGGGACACTATGAAGAAAGAATGGAAGTTGCACGATCATTTAATGAGGATTGAATCTGGCATTGGATGGGATCCCGTAAGAAAGACAATTGTTGCATCACCAGAGTGGTCGGACGAAAAAATAAAGGTAATACTTACTATTTTCTATATATTCTTTTGTTTTCTATTACTTGTTGTTGGTCCCGTTAGGGTCTACAAGATGTGTATAACAGTTTGTAGAAAGGGGGGTGAATATAAACACAATAATCTTTTCAAATTTAAAACATATATTGATAAAGAAGGATCTATACAGATTTTACAAGATTGTTTGCGGAAAGATAAGATAAATATATCCTCTCTAAACATGCTAAGTTACACACTAGTTCTTCGCAAAGAGAAATGATTTACTGTATAAGACTTTGAAGAAAGTAAGTTCTTTCTGGGTAAGAACTATTTAGAATACTAAAAAGGGATTCTAACTTGCTTTTGAAGATAAGCGTATTGTGTTCCTAGATGTGTGTCCTTTTACTTATGAACATAAATTAGGGTTCAAGAGTAAGTATCAGTTGTATCTGCATGGAGATAGAACACATCTATTTATACCATTGCATTAAATGCACATTTAATGCAATGCGTTAGGGTTTGAACACGTGTCAAGCCTTTAGAGAAAGACTTGTCCTTTGCTACAGTGAATAGTACGAAAGCCTATTCATGAGCAGACATCATTTCATGGAGGTGGTGGGTAGTAGAGTCAACTAATCGGCTATGTACCGTACTATGCTCTAGAAAGGGTATGGGTTTGTCTTTTGTGTATATAAGGACAAGACAAAAACAACCGTGCTCAACAAGCTTCTTTTGATCGCTGAATGTTGGAATAACTTAAAAGTCTCTTCAGCATTCGTTGAGGCTTGGGCAGTCTTCACACATGTGTAGACCAGGATGATCAATTTCTATGAAGGTCTCGACGATGAAATATATGAGTCTATTGTAAACGGCCCATTCGTACCTACTACTCTAATCCCCAGAATTCCTGCTGCTGATGACACGGTTGAAGTACCCACCAGGCGAGTTCCCAAGCTCCGTAGAGATTGGAACGATGAAGACAAAAGAAGGGTGGAGGTGGATCAAAAAGCCAAGAGGCTTTTAATCATGGCTCTTCCCAATGAGATTTTTCAATCTCTTGATGCCTGCGATTCGGCCAAAGATCAATGGGATCAATTGGCAAACAAACTGGAAGGAGGGATTAAGATGAAGAAGAACCGTCATGCTCAATGTCTGAATGAGTACAATAGTTTCCAAGCTCTCCCAGAATGAGTCTCTCGAGCAGACTTATCACCGGTTCAACACCCTGATCAACAAATGTAGGAAATGTGATGTGATCAGGACTCAAGAGGAAAAAACATGCTCTTCTTGAAGAGGTTAAATGCGGGGGAACTTGTCTATGTCCCTCCAGGCGAATGAAGACCTGGAGCAGTGGAGTCTTCATGACGTATACGACACCTTGCAAGCACAGGAGCAAGATGTGCGGAAGGCCAATGTCGTTCTGGGTGGACCTCTGGCTCTAGTCTCTGACTCTAAAGAGATTGGGTGCAGTCAACCACACAGAGAAAGGAGATTGAAGGAGGAGAAAAGAAGAGGAAAGAAGGCTCTTGTTGTGGAGAGCGATGATGAAGACAAAGCTTCAAGATCTGAAGATGATGACATTAGTGCATTTGCACATTCCTCGGCTTTAATCACCAAGGATGTTGGGTTCAAGATTAGAGYTTAAAAGTTGTATTCAAGTTTCTCCTTAGAATAGTTTTACTTGTAATATTTTAGCTTTTACTTTCCTAGTATAAATAGGAAATTCCTTGTAATTGTAATTAGAGCTTTTGTCATTAATACTGAAATMAAGATTTGGCTGATGTAATTCTCTCTCTCTTCAATCTAATCATTACTTACATCATTCTTAGTGTTCATCATTGTTCATATCAAGCTATGAAGATCACATCAAGATTCGTATGAAATCTGGACTCCACAATTGGTATCAAAGCAAGCTGCAGCAGTTTGGATTTGAAGATATCCATTTTACACATTTTTGCACAAATTTTTTAATATTTTTCGATCTGATTCATCACTGTTCTTCACTGTTCTTGATTTTTTTTCTGACCGGATTGGTTTTTGTGCCAAAACTGTTTAATCTTTGAGTGTTATTGTTCAAAATTTGTATCGTGAGTTTCGGTTTTGAATTCTAAACAACTTTGATTCACATCATTTTGTGTTTACACAAGTTTTGAGGCTGAAATTGCCCAAAATCATTTTTTTAGTTTTCTGGAAAAGTTCATAAAAAACTCATAATTTTCATGTTTTGATCCATTTTTTTGGAAAAAGTATGAAATTTTATGTTTTTGGTTGAATTTCTATCCGGATAAGACTTGTGCGGTTTAACAATCCGTGTGGTTTTAGTTGTTTTTGATATAGGTAAAATCGGACAACACTTGGAAGGATTTCTTGAACGGTTTAGCTAATCCGGCTAGTAAACCGGACATAACTTGTGCGGATTAGTGATAAACCGGATAACACTTGAGAGGACTTGTAAGCGGTTTAAAGGTATCCGGCTGGTAAGGACTTGGTAACTCGATCGGATATTGACCGGTTTAACCAAATCCGGGTGGTAAGTGTGCGGTTTAGGAATCCACTTGGTAAGTGAGCGGTATTTGACTCTTGAATGGTGTTTGACTTTTGAACGGTGATTGACTTTTGATCAATTTCATATCTTTTGACTTTGATTGGTACAAGTGTTTGAATTCTTTGATCGGTTTAATAAGTTTGACTTTTTGATCGGTGTAATAATTTTGACTTTTTGATCGATTTAGTAAGTTTGACTTTTTGATCGGTGTAATAATTTTGACTTTTTGATCGATTTAGTAAGTTTGACTTGTTGATCGATTCATCTTTGACTTTATACCTTGTGCGATTTATACTAGTGTGGTTTATGTTCATTTGTTGACCGGATTTCTAATCCGGATAACGCGTTAATTTTGTCCATCTCTTTGACCGGACTTGTAAACCGGACAACTTGTGCGGATTGTCTAAGTGTTGAATGTGTACTTATTACAGTTTACTTTTTATCAGATATATTTTTGTAAACTGATCTTTTAAATTCAAACTTTGAACTGCAGTCGATCATATTTTTCATACAAACTACAAAGATGAGCTCTAAAGAAGCAATGGCTATTGGTACTGATACCAAGCCACCAGTACTTTTTCGAGGAGATTA
>NW_020204009.1:0-1622 GCF_001531365.2 Cynara cardunculus var. scolymus
AAATTCAAATGTTAACTTAAATTTATCATTATCAAGGTAAAATTAACAAGAAACCATGGTGCATTCACCCATCTCTACCAATTTCACCAAAACCCATCTTTATATAACAAAAGTCAAATTTCCTTACCAATTCTTGCAAATCAATCATGGAATCAAGGAACCAACGAATGTATAATCATAATCTAGCATCAATTTATGATTTCCTCACTTATTTTAAACATGCATTAAGCTTATCTCACCCAAATACTATCATACTTGATGCAACTTCAAGAACAAGAACAAGAACAAGGATGAGATTTACCTTTAAATTGATGCTTAATCCTTCAAGATTGATGTTAATCTCCTTAGTATGAAGTTAGATTTGGTCTCCATTGATAAGAATCGCACCTAAATTTTCTTAGAGAAGGCAGTACTGAAATGGGGTCTTAATGGGTCAAAAATCATGTTTTATTAGCTAAAACCCGAGTTGGGTCGGGTTTGACCCGGCTGGGTACCCATTTTTTACCACTAAACACTAAAAATGGTATAACTTTTTGCTCGGAACTCCGTTTTTGATGAGGTTTTCGCCTACGCGTTCGTAACGAGATAATCTACAACTTCCAATAAAAATATTTCAGAAAAGATCTCCCAATAAAATCATTTTTACTTATTCGTAACTTAGACGTTTACTTTACTTAATTCTAAGATTTGACTTTTTGATCGGAATCGCGTAAAATTTCTCCAACACTTCTAACACCTCCTAAATGATTCTAAACCTAGTTTCAAACCTTCAAATTGCAGAAAACATCTTTCATTAAGGGTATGTTACAAATACCTCCTTCTTTTGAGGATTTCGTCCTCGAAATCATTGTTGCTCAAAGAGTTGTGGATACTTGGCTTTCGTCTCGTCTTTGTTCTCCCAAGTCCAATTTGGACCTCGGTGATGCTTCCATTTGACCAACACCAAGTCTACAATCTTATTTTGAAGGTTCACCGTTCTTTCATTCAAGATAGCTTTCGGTTCCTCCGTGTATGTCAACCGTTTATCAACTTTTACCTCCGCTAAGGGAACCGCTTCATCATGTTTACCAAGACACTTTCGTAAATAACCCACGTAAAAGACATCACGAATTCCGGCGAGTTCTTCCGGTAGCTCTAAACGATAAGCTTGCTTTCCCACCCGCTCAAGTATCTTGAAGGGTCCAACAAAGCGAGGACTTAGTTTACCTTGCTTACCAAATCTCAGAACTCCCTTCCAAGGCGATACTTTCAGCATGACCATATCACCCACGTTGAACTCAATTGGTCGCCTCCGATTATCCGCATATGATTTTTGTCGATCTTGTGCCGCTTTCATTCYTTCTCGTATAACTCGGATCTTGTCATGAGTAATTTGGATCAACTCAGGAYCRGCCAAAATYTTTTCACCCGTTTCTTGCCAACAAAGAGGCGTACGACACTTACGTCCGTACAAAGCCTCAAACGGGGCCATTTTAATCGTTGAATGGTAACTATTATTATTATAAGAAAACTCTACTAATGGCAAGTGGATATCCCAGTTTCCACCGAACTCAAGTATACATGCCCTCAACATTTCTTCTAATGTCTGAATGGTACGCTCTGACTGGCCATCAGTTTGGGGA
>NW_020204009.1:2987-14878 GCF_001531365.2 Cynara cardunculus var. scolymus
ACTAACCTGAAATCCCACAATGCAGAGTTGTCACACCAGTAAAAGGGCTTCAAATCTTTGTAAATCTTATTGGTACCTGGATGAATAGAATAGCGGGACTTGTTACTTTCATTCAAGATAGTTTCTCGCATGTTCCCATAACATGGCACCCAAATCCGTCTTTGAAAGCATAGCATTCCTTCATCATTTGATTCCATGGTGAAAATCATTTTACCCAATCTTTATGACTTCATATGATCCTCTTTAACAGCTTCCTTCTGACATTTTAAAATTTCTTTATGAAGGTCAGGAGTTAAGTTAATTCTCATTGCCACGGTTTTGATTGTTCCACTCTTTTCTTTTCTACTCAGAGCGTCAGCTACCACGTTGGCTTTTCCCGGGTGATAAACAATTTCACAATCATAACCATTAACAAGTTCAATCCATCGACATTGTTGCATGTTCAACTCTTTCTGGTTAAACAAATGTTGTAGACTCTTATGATCCGTATAAATCTGGCACTTTGTTCCCAAAAGATAATGCCTCCAAATTTTTAATGCAAATACCATTGCTGCCAATTCCATATCATGTGTTGGGTATTATTTTTCCTGATCCTTTAGTTATCTGGATGCATATTATATGACTTTTCCTCTTTGCATCAAAACACAACCCAAACCTAGCTTTGAAGCATCGTTGTATACCACAAAATCTTCTGTTTCGTCTAGCAAAGATAATACGAGGGCACTGTAAAGACGATCTTTCAATCACTAGATAACTTTTTGTTGTTCTTCTTCCCACTGAAACTGGATATTCTTCCGAGTCAATTTGGTCAATGGCACGACTATTTTGGAAAAATCTTGAATAAATTCACGATACTAGCCAGCCAATCCTAGAATGCTACGGACTTTAGAAGGAGTTCTTGGTACATCCCATTTTTCGACTGCCTCTATCTTTGTTGGATCCACCTTTACCCCTGCTTCTGATATAACATGCCCTAGGAACTGAACCTTTCTCAACCAGAATTCATATTTAGACAACTTTGCATACAATTTTTCCCTCTTCAGAAGTTCAAGTATCAATCGGAGATGTTCTGCGTGCTCTTTTTCGGTTTTAGAGTATATGAGAATATCATCAATAAATACGATAAATAATTTATCAAGATATTCTTTGCATATTCGATTCATTAAGTCTATAAAGGTTGCAGGTGCATTAGTTAAACCGAATGGCATAACTAGAAACTCATGGTATTCGTACCTGGTTCGGAAAGCTGTTTGGCAATATCCTCTTCTTTAACTTTGAGCTGATGATATCCTGATCTTAAATCAATCTTCGAGAAATAACTAGCTCCCACAAGTTGATCAAACAAGTCATCGATCCTTGGCAATGGATATTTATTTTTAATCGTTAATTTGTTCAACTTCCGGTAATCTATAAACATTCACATAGACCCATCTTTCTTTCTCACAAAAAGGACTGGAGCTCCCCACGGTGAAGTACTAGGTCTAATGAATCCCTTATCAAGAAAATCCTTTAACTGAGTAACCAATTCTTTTAGTTCTTATGGAGCTAATCGATATGGTGCTTTGGCTACTGGTGTTGCCCCAAGTATAAGATCTATTCCAAATTCAACAGCTCTATCTGGTGGTAGACCAGATAAGTCCTCTGGAAAAACATCTGGATATTCACTAACAATCGGAATCAGTTCTTGCTTTCCATTTTCTTTCTTTGCGTCAATTGCATAGGTCAAATATCCTTGAAGTCTCTTCTGAATACACTTACGGGATTTTAACATAGATAACAGACTGGTATGATGATTCTGACGATTACCATAAATAACAACTGACCCTCTGTCTGGTAAGGTAATTTTGATCATCTTTCTATTGCAGATAATACTAGTCTGATTTTCTGCCAACCAATCCATTCCCACTACTACATCAAATTCTTTCATCAGCATTGGGAACAGTTGGATCGGTAACTCACATCCCTCAATAACAATGGCACAGTTATTGAACACATAATCAACAGATACTTGACTATTAGTAGTGTCGACTACTAATTTATCGTCAAGTAGCACTGAATTCATGCAAGCACATTTGGCAAAGGATGGTGATACAAACGAAAAGTTTGCAGCCGAGTCAAACAACATTTTAGTATATAGAGAGTTTACGAGAAATTACCTGTTACTACATCTGGTGTAGGTTCGGCCTCATGCTTAGTCATCTGAAATTATCGACTCTGCGCCCCTCCTTGTCCTCCTCAACCCATACTTGGTCTTCCATGGGCATTTGATGTATTACTTCCCATTGTTAGCTGTAGAGTCTTCAATTGTGAACAATTAGGTCAAAGATGATCCGGAGAATTGCAATTGAAACATCTTTTGGTCATCGGGCAGTTTCTCGACAAGTGACTTGCCTCGCCACACTGATAACACTTCCTTATATCTGTTTTACAATCACCTTGGTGAATCTGATGGCATCGGGGACAGGCTTTTTCACTAAATTTCTGAATAGGTCTTTTACCATATCTCCCGGATTTTGGTCCTCGATAGGCTGTCGATGGTCCTTCCCTTTTTCTCTTTTTAATAACTTTTCCTTCTTCTTGTTTGTTCTTATTTCCTTCAGTTACCTCTGCCGCATCGACAGTTAAAGAAAACGTAGACGGATTCATGTCTATTACAAATTCCTGAATTGATGGTTTCAATCCCCAAATATATCTTTTTACCTTCATAGATTCAGATGAAATATAATGCTCGGCAAATCAAGAATATTCAATGAACTTCTCTGTATATTCTCGAACAGTTCTTGTACCTTGCTCCAGTTTCAAAAAATCTTCCTCCATTTGTCTTGCAGCCGCTTTGGACAACATTCCTCTTTAAATTTGTTTACGAACTCTGTCCAAGATAATGTTTGTAGAATATATGTTCTGGCCAATGATTCAACTTCCCACCAGAACAGTGCGTTAGACTTCAACACAGAAACAACGAATCTGACTTTATCTCTCTCTGCACATCTGATAGTATTAAATATAGATTCTATTTCTTTGATCCAGCACATGGCTTTAACCGGATCTCGCTCTCCAGAAAAGGTTGGTGGTTTGCAGGTTAGAAACATTTTGATGTATCCTTCTTTATTGTTTATGACTGGAACTGGTGGATTTATTTCAACTCTTCCAGTTTCGATTATAGCAGGTATCCCCATGATAGAAGTCAAAGTTTCTCTTAACTTTCTCATTTCTTCAGCCAACATATCTCTGGTCACATATTCGGGTTGGGGTATCTGTTATTGATTAACATTTTCTAAGTTAGATTGTTCATGATCTGCATGAGTCTCAGCTTGACTACTTCTATTTCTAGTTTGCCCTCTTCCTTTGCCTCTGCCTCTGCCTCTGCCTCTACCTCTGATGTATTAATGGGAGCAAGAGCAGGGGAATCCTCTTCATCATTAGGATTGGGGAGGATGATCCTTTCAGATCTTCAGGATCGCCTAGTCATTTGCAAATTTCAATGTTAATATAACACCCCCAAACCATACATTGCATGTAACGTATGTTTCATACAAAAGAAATACATTATATTATCCTATTCAGGTCCTTTAGTACAAGAATCTAACATGACCAAATACAAGATCCAAAAATTCAAATACATTTCTTGTACTAATCAATCAAAACTGTATATCACTACAAATCTTCAAGCAGAAATGCATATAGGAAAATATTAAATTTTCCCCTTTCCCTTACAGTCCGTACCTCCTGCAACACATAGTTAAAATCACAAAACGAGGGTTAGACCGAAAGGTCTAGTGAGATACCCTATTTATGTTATTGCAGGGTGAAAAATCACCAAAATCTTTATGGAAAACATTCCTTCATATATAACAATTATATGATCAAATAAGAACATAATACCAAACTTCTTCCATATTTCAAACAAAGCTTTCAATTATACGAATCACATACCTCTGAACCAATCAGGTTTCTCATAATGCCACTTTTAAACTCTTTTTAAGTCAAAATAAGGTTTATAAAGTTTTAGGCCAAACCTGATGTTTTCTCCTCAATAACATCCAAACTATGATTTCCAATAAGAACCTTGATCCTAAATCTTTAAATCACAAAGAAATAAAGATTCCAGAACACGGTAATCTTAAAGGATATWATAGAAAGAGTTATATCATACATTCACACATACAAATGTCACCCTTATATCCAAAGGTACACATCTCCTTAATATGCCACCCTTATCCCATAGTACACCTCTCCTTGATATGCCACCCTTATCCTGTGGTACACCTCTCCTTGATATGCCACCCTTATTTCCTCATCAAAATATTACACAAAATAATTTCAAATAGACCGCAGCCATTGAAATTATTATCAGTACAAAAATCATTTCTTTCAAAACTTCCTCTTTATGATAAAATAACATTTCTTATTGAAAACACAAGACATCACTTTAAATCCTGTCAACTTGATTTAGCCGGACTTCAACTCTGGTCAACAATCCGGACAACACACAGCATAAGCTTTGTCCGATTTAACACTTAAAATATATTTCAACAACTTTGTCCGGATAACAAGTCCGGACAATACCTCGTTCACTACTTGGCCGATTTAAAATAATCCGGCCACCATTTGGTCGTATTCCTACTTCTCAGTTCAAAAAGATAATCATTCTCACCAATCATAACCCGATCAACACTTAACCGGTTTAAGGTTAAACCGTTCAACACCTGAGCGATTTAAGACTTAATCGCCCAACACTTGATCGATTTAACACTTGGAATAAATTTCAACTTTGTCCGGATAAAAGTCCGGACAATACATCGTCCAACCCTTGTCCGATTTAAACAATCCGGACAATACATTGTTTAACCTTTGTCCAATTTAAAACAATCCGGACAAGCCTTGTCCGGTTTAATACCCGGATAAAACACTTGAGCAAAAGACTGATTTCTTTCCAAAAATAAACAAGATTCAATAAAACGAGTAATAGTTTTATGCAAAAGAGTTTAGAAATTACTCACCTTAACAAGCTTTTGAAATCAAATACTTGAAATCAGCTTGATCTTGCAATCCGGTCAACTCTCTTCTTTAAATCGCACGATCTTTCTAAAAAGGAAAGAAGAAGAGAATGGAGGCTAAGCCCTCCTTTTATACTTTCCTTTTAGGGAAAGTCGGCTAACAGCCCCTTTTTTTCACAAAAACTCTCATGCACATGCATGTACACACATACCATGTACTCATATAACATGCATGTATGCATATATATATATATATATAATTCTATATATACATATATAATTTTGCACACACACACACAGACACACATCCAATCTCATACATGCATCCATATTATGCATATAATTTCATATACTAGCATGATCAAATATAATAATTTATCATGTTGTCATGTAATCATTTAATCAGATAATCACATATTATTTACCTTGGGTGATAATCAGAATCCGGTTATCACAGTTAATAATCACATATTCATATTCCCAAATATAATAAAGTGTCCACGTTCAGTTATGTACCTGTAGATTCAAAATTACATTGGCCAAATGTAATTCGAATGCACCTTACACACTGATCCCTTTACTTATCATATTTATTTCCAAAAGTGTTAAATATATCCAGGACCCTTAATATGCAATGAAACAGTTTAAGTCTAGGAATCATGCTTTGAATACCTAAATCCCTTAAACTCAAGCTCTGATACCACTTTTGTAACACCCTACATCTCACATTGCATATAAGATATAATTCATTCAGAGAAATACATGTATTATCCCACTAAGGTCCATAGTACAAGAAAACTAAGATATAAAATACACAACTCAAAAATTACAAAATACATGTTATTGTACTTCATAACATTTGATCTTCATAACACATCTATAGATTGGTCTCCACATATCTATGCATATAGGGAAACAAGTTATATTTTCTCTTTCCCTTTACTATCATTGTACTATGTTGTTCATGCAATACATATTTGAAAGACAAACTGAGGATTAGACCTGAACGTCTAGTGAGATCCCTTTTTCCTTATAGTTGCAAGATGAAGATCACCAAAACAATATTAAAATCAACTTTTCACATAATGGAAGCATAAATCCCTAATTCATAAAGACCAGCAACCTTCTGGTTGTAAACCAGACTTAGAAAGATTTTCATCGATTAGTAGAACCTGAGCCCCTCTAGTTCCTCTAACCAGAGCTTCTGGTTATACCAACCAAATCCCTTCTCAAGTTCAACATATATATATTTACAGAGTCAAGTACATAAGATAGATAAAATGGTTTCCCAAGAAAAAAAAGAGTAGAATATAAAGCTTATGTTTGACCAGAGCTTCTGGTTCTACTTACCAGAGCTTCTGGCTCAAAACCCACGACCAACCAGAGCCTCTCTGGTTCAACTGTGAAGACCAACCAGAGCCCCTTTAGTTTGTCCTTCTTTGTTGAAGTCATTTGAATAAGAAATTTTTCTAATTTAAAATAAGAGTTAGAAGTCTTATGAACATTTTCAAAACATAATTCTTGAAACAGAGCCTCCATGTATTAGATACATAGCCACTTGTTTAAGTAAAAGATTTGTAAAAGACTTGTATCATAATTAAACCATTATCCAGAACCCCTCTGGTTCTATGTAAGGAACGACCAGAGCCCTCTGGTTCCTTTCAAAGAACAACTTGAGCCTCTCTGGTTCCTCATAAATCATACATTTTGTCAAAAGCTTGATTATCCAAAACCTTTGGCCACAAGCCAAGTTTTCCCCTTCTCAATAACATCATTACTATCATTTCAAATAAGAGCAACATTCCTAAGTCCTCAAATCACAAAGAGTAAGAACTCAAAACTATTGCAATCTTAGGAGACATAATAGCAAGAGTTATAATAACAATCACACATACAAATGCCACCCTTATATCCAAAGGTACACCTCTCCTTGATATGCCACCCTTATATCCGAAGATACACATCTCCTTGATATGCCACCCTTATCCCATGGTACACCTCTCCTTGATATGCCACCCTTATTTCCTCATCAAAATCTATAGATTAATTCCAAACAATGATAGACCGAAGTCACAATCGTCTTGTAGGAACATCCTCTATAATTTTAACCAATAATGGTTTCAAAACAGTTTTATTCCAAAACTTTGAAACTAAAGAACCAACAGTTCTTTTTAATATCATTTTCCAAACTCAAAATCTCCTTTAATCCTTAAAATAGGATATCATCCTCAACTGTTTTAAAGAAGCAAAATCTTCTTTATTTCTAAGAACAGTTTTCAAAACGTAGATTTATAAAACTCAATTTCAACTGTTAAAACAGTTTACCATTCTTCATCAAATTCAACCATCAAATTATATACTTCAAATAATACCATATAAAGATTTTAATATCAAAACTCACTTTAATATGCACAGATTTGAAGATTTAATCACATAGCAACTTCTTCTAGTAAACACAGATTCCTCAAATCACTTTTATGCAGAAATTCTTCCCAAGAACACCTTTACCGCCACACACACACTTTTTATTTTTCACAAAGATCTCTCCAAAAAGATAAGATAAGATTAACCTTATCTTTTCTATATATATCTTTTAACAAGGCAGTGTGGTTTATTAATATAAAACTTTTTAGGTGGTGGAGTTTTTACTATGTTTAAATCTCTTTTCTTAACCACGAAGATTGCATGCCTACATATTTAATAATTCCCCTTATATGATTATCATCATATGTGCACACACATATATTTTAACAATTTCTCACATGCACTGTATCATATCCACATATATATGATCCAAGCATTTATTTTAATTAAACATGCACATTATCACATATTCACATAATAACCACATAAGGATTACCTCAATCATTACTGCCTTAAATCCAGGTTATCACACACTATCTCATTATCCGGTCAACACTATGACCGAATATCCTCTAATCCAGACAACACAATGTCTAGTTTAAACAAAAATCCAATCAACATGTATATTCAAAATACAAAAAACAAAATTCAATCTAATGCAGATAAAATTCATTTGTTTCACAAGGTAAAAACTACTCACCTTTGCCTTTGAAATTTTTCTTTTAAGTCTATTCCTGCTTGTGATCTTCATGAATTCTTCACTCCCAAATTAGCCCAAAAAAAGGTTTACCATTCATATGCACTTGTTATAAATAGCAAGTGCATTGCTTCCTTTCCCAAGAATAATTCATACACACACAACCACTCATATATACATATCTATGTATATATATATTACTACTTTTCTAAATTCTAATTCTAAAATTAAACCGAATATTACAATTCACCCAAACTTTTTTTACTTTTGAAAAATTATTGTCTGATTCAATTACATAACCTTTGTAAAACTTATTTGTATTACAAGACTTGTTCTTTGAAACAGTTGATTTATGGCTACTTGAATAATTGTTGGATTGAACATTGGAACAGTCATTCAAGCTGATTTACACTTAGATTGAGAAACAGTTGAACTTTCAATACTTGATTTAGAAAATTATTTCATTTTCTTTAATAACTGATCTCTCTCTTTAATAACTAAATCATATTTCTTTTTAAGTTTAAATCTTATATTTATCTCAGTTACAAGGTCTGTCTTTAAATCAGACAATCTTTTTGAAGTTTCAGAGAACTTACCTTCTAAAACAACTCTTTTCTTCTCAAAGTCTTTTCTTTCCTTTTATATTTCTTTCTTTTCTTCCTCAAAACAACCTTTATCATTGTCTTAAGCAATATCCAGTTATTTCTTTTTCTCAATAAGTTCTTTGAGAATTGTTGCATTCCTTTTAGCAGTATTCTTCTTCTCCAATGCAAAAGCTTTTCTCTCTTCCTCTAAAGATATTTCCAGACATTTCTTTTCTGATTCTTTCAAGTAATCTTTCTTCTCATTATCAAACTTGACTCTTTCCAAGATGATAATCTGTTCAAATTCAGAAATTTTCTCTGACAGTTTTGCATTGTTCAGCTCAAGTACTTTGATTTTACTGTCAAGAATCTTCTTTTCATCACAAAAATTCTTTTTAGCTTCAACAAACCTTTGTTTTTCCTTTTCAGACTTATATTATTAGAATTCACACTTTCAGTAATCCTCTCCTTTTCTTTCTCAAATAATTTTCTTTCAGAAGTCAGTTCAATCTCAGTTTCATAAACTCCTTTTGCCAGCTCATTATTTTCTATAATCTGCTTCACATTCATTTCCTGTAAATCAGAAGAAAAACCTCTACATATGAATTCATCAATTTGTTCTTTAAAAATTTCTTTTCTTCATAAACCCTTTCATTATCTCTTGATAAATTTTTAGCCCATGAAAGATTTGAATGATTTTCGTAAAACATTTTAAGATATTTGTCTTGTTCCAACTTATATTTCTTTTCCAATTCAGAAATTCTCTCTTTCAGATCTTTACTCTTTTTCTCAACACTTAAAGCCATTTGAAAAAATTTACACAAAAAATGATTAAAGAAAATGATCTTTGCAGTTCAAGACTTTAAAAACAAATTCACTAAAAACCAATCTAAGACTTGGAAAATGATCTTTTTCAAAAAATAGACAAAGACTGGATTTGAAATCTTCAAGAATAATGTCCCCCTCATGCGACTTAGCATTGGGGTCCCGCCCCTAGAAAAAAATTTACTTAATAAAATGAAGTACCTCACCTCCCTTAAAAATATATAGCTTCACCGGACAAGACTTCACTGGTGAAAGGAGTTATCGAACAACAAATGAATCTTATCACTCAAGACTACATATCCGGATAAGGAACTCTCCGGATACTATGTTCTCCAGACACAGAGTTATCTAGACACAATGAAAACAAAAGTTTATCGAACAATACACTTCTTTGGATACCCTTAATCCAGACACAAATGTTATTCGGATAACAAATGTTATCGAATAACATCTTCTCCGGATACCTCTTATTTGGATACCACTTCTCCGGCTAACTTTCTTCTTTGGATGACTCTTCTCAGGATACCACTACTTATCCGGATGGCTCTTCTTCAGATACTAAACAAAACTATCTGAAAACCCTTTGTCTGGATACAGCTTATCCGGATAACAAAGTTATCGAACAGAGTCTACAAATCAACAATTCAACATACATTTAACATCCGATAAGAAACATCATCGCTTGGTGAATTGTTCATCGGACGATGAAGATGAAGTAGTGCAAAAAAACATCAAATTACACACGGAAATGCTCAAAATAAGATCAAAATGAATACTAATTACACAGATAAACTCGAAAACATATCACAAACAAAGATGTAATATCAAATTCGAACAAAAACAAATCAAAATCAAGCAATTTGACAAAATTATTCACGAACAGTTTCAAGAACTTCAATATTGAAAAATCCAAAATTGAATCAATACAACAAATCAGTTATGCAATTGAATGAATCTGGTATGTTTTTAACACAAAATGTACACAATTCAACCAAAAATACAGATAAATTCACACAAAAATTGATGGATTAGAGTAGAAAATAAAGAAACAATCAAGAACATTCAAATGATCACTCAAGAACAGTCCAAAATCAACTTGAATCTTATTTCTGAATTTGTCTAAGTTGTTGCAATCTGCTTAAATACCAATTGTTAATCCCAGTTTGATTAACCAATCTTCATATAAGATCAAGAACACTAAAATGGCAAAATATGAATCTTGAAAATAGTAGAAATTGAGAGAGAATCTTCAAACTTGTATATTGATCTTCAAAGTGTACTTACAAAAATGATTAGAAAGTGAAAGTGTTGTAACAAGATTACAAAGTCAAAAAAAATTATAGTAGGAAATTATAGTACAAAATGACAATGAAGAAACTAACATTGAATACAATACTAAGCACATGAACTCAAACCCAACATAGTTTGTATTGAAAATGAATGAAGATTTTGCGTCAATTTCTGAAGATCGGGGAAGGTGTGAAAGTTTGAAAGGAGTTGATCTATAATTGCTGATTATTGCTGAAGATTTTTATGTTGCAAAGTTCAAGGGAGAGTGATATGTGTTGAGAATTTAACACATAACGCGCTCTTTTTAGAACTTTTTAGTACGATAATTTCTTTTCATTCCCAAATTGAGTCATTTTCATTTATTTCTTTATACTTTTGTTATAATGAAGCTAAATGTTGTGGTTGACTTGATGGCATGCATAAATTGAAGCTAATTAGGAGTTTTTGTGAAAACAGCAAATGCTACAGCATTGGTGCAGCGTTGGCCTGGGTCTTGCACGACTTTTTGGAGGGCTTAATGAACAAGACATTGGCTTTTTGGAGGTGGAGTACAGTTGTAAATGGGCTGGATTTTTAGTAGAAAATCAGATGTATTCTCTAGTTAAGCTTGTGTACTCTCTAGTTTGCTTTATGTACTTCGTAGTTGAACTTTAGTTATGTATTGTACTTTTTAGTTAAAGCTTTAGTCGTATTGTAACTAGTGTTGGTAAGCTTAGCCTCCAAGCTTTGTTCTTTTGTCTTTTAGTGCCCATTTTGGGTATAAATAGAAGGCTAAGGTTACCACATTTCTCACCCAATTAATCCATAATCCTTTGGATTCTCCCTACTTTTTCTCCCAACTTTTCTTCCTTTTGCTTTAAACCCTCTTCAAGGGTGTTCTTCAAGTTCTTCAAGATCTTCTTCATCTTTTTATTTATTTACTTTCTTTATTTACTTTCTTGTCTTTTATTTTCCGCTATTTATTTTCTCGTCTTTACATTTCCGTTATTTACATTCCGTCATTTACATTCCGTCATTTATTTTCCGCTATTTACATTCTCGTCATTTACATTCTCGTCATTTATTTTATCGTCATTTACATTTCCGTCATTTATTTTATTGTCATTTACTTTACGCAATTTACGTTTATGTCTT
>NW_020204010.1:0-2079 GCF_001531365.2 Cynara cardunculus var. scolymus
TGGTTTTAAAATAAGAGTCCATTCGCCCAAGGACTCGTCACAACCCAAAGAGGCATCCGTTGCCTCCCCTTACAAGAGTGAACAACCAACTTATGCTTCAGAGGCATATGAGAGGTTCACAGAGACTACGGGTCTAGAACACCCAAAGTCTACACTTGATCCCTCTGTCGAGTTAGGCTCTGAACCTACTAGGCACGATATCGACAGAACACTGGTAGGCTCTCCAATTGAAGATGTTCGAGGATCCGGTGGAAGTCCCCGAGCTGACATCGCAAAACCAGTCGCTGAGGGCGCCTCACACTCTGAGGCTACTAGGTCACCATGTGTTGGTGATCTAGGTTCCCAGGATACCTATGTGACGAAGGGGGAGTTACAAACCTTCACCACAGCGATATTCCAGAGGTTGGACGAGTTGAAAAGCTTGTTCACCTCTCAACCATCGACAGAGGAGTTTGCACCAATAACAGAGGCTCTGAAGGAGTTGACATCCACAACTTCAGAACTCAAGGCGACCTTTCAGCCCTTTAGAGCTCTGTCCTTCGTTATCAGAGGTAGCCGCCCAGTTTGCTGCTGATTTCATCTCTGCCGGCTACACAGACTATTCCGCCTTCAAGGATGATATCAAGCAGATGTTCTCCTCTGCAGTCACCTATGGTGTTAATACCAAATCCTCAAGGGCAAACATCAACCATCTAGCCACTCGTAGAGAGTTAGACGTAATGGTTGAAGCCGTAGGAGAGATCGTGCATAAATATACAGACCAACTCCTCAAAGAAGCCCGAGCTTCCAACCAATCAATAAGAGACTGCGCTTCAAAGCTCATCAAAGAGGGTGACACATTCAGAAGCGAAATCTATCGCAACTCTCTAAAATGAAGTGGGCCACAGAGATCGACATAAGCAACGCTTCTGTGAATGCTGAGTTGGTGATCGAGAAAATGGAGAAGGCGGCTACCAGGATTCTGAGGTGATTGAAGAAGACTCCCCTTACTACTTGCAAAACAGAAGCCACCAAAATCCATGATGATCAAGGAGGTGATGACCATGATTATCATGAGGGGGAGAAGAAGACAGAGAAAAAGACTAAAGAGCCTAAGAAGACAACCTCTGCCAAACCACTAAAGATAGTGGACTCTGTAGCTGCCCTGTTCTCAAAAGATAAATCTCCAGAGCCTAAGGGGAAAGGCAAGGGTAAAGCTGTAGAGGAGTTGCCATAGAAGGGGTCAAGCTCTGAGACGCCAGAGGAGATAAATGAAGAAGAGTATGATGACCCAGACCTAGTTCGAGCGTTAAAGGCGTCTTTGGCAGAGGCACAAGCAAGAAAGGGCAGATCCCCTATCCCCAGAGCTAGAGAAGGGTCTTCCTCCAAAATGGCGAAGGAGGAAACATCCACGGGTACGTTCGACGCTCTGGTAGGAACTGTCAAGCCAATCCTACCAGAGGGGTCCACCCAGAGGCCGATACTAGAAAAAGAAGAAACCAGAATTCCAGAATCTACCATAGTGGGAAGGGTTTCTGAGATCCTTGAATCGATGAGCAAAATTCTTATGCAGCAAGTGCGCACAGAGCCCGTAACCACTGTAGAGGAGATTCTGTGGTGGCGTTACTCTGCCGTGGACACAGAGCCCCATTACGATCTAGAGCTTACAGGAATGCCTTTTGCCGCTGCAAAGTTTCACTTCTCAAAACTCACAAGGCCACGCGAGCAGGTCTTCTCAGAGCACGTGATAACTTCTCTTGAAACCATATCCCCAAGGACTATGCTGAAGAAGACCGTGCTTTATGCTCAATATGTGGTGAAGAGGGATGACGATAACCTATACACTTTCACAGATGCTGACCTTCACAACCTCTGTGTATTTGACCTGGTCTTCTTGCACAAAATTTTTAACAAGTACATGGAAAGGAGGTCAAGCTATTCGATTTCCCTCAGAAGGCTGATCGAAGTAATGCGCGCTCAAGTAAAATACTACAGCCAGAAGGACTTCGATATCGCGATGAGGTTGGCCCAAACAGATTTGAAGATTTCCCCTCCGAAGAACAGGCCAAGTTGGTTATTTAGATGTCATCCCAACACCAT
>NW_020204010.1:2799-11470 GCF_001531365.2 Cynara cardunculus var. scolymus
AGGTTCTGGAAAATGGTCCTCTGACAATAAGATCATACAAGTCTACTACTGTAGAGCCTCTAATATGGCTCACAGAGGCTCTACAGATCAGTCTTCTGTGAAGATCATGTTCTTCTGTTTTTCAAAGGTTGTTAGCTGCATGTGCTTCTCACATGACTAGATTTTAATAGACTTTATTTGGACGGCTTAGATGATTTCATTTTCTAGATCATGTCAGTAAGGTCGTTAGGGTCTAGTATAAATAGCAGTTTAGGCCTTTGTAAATTGTGTGCTTCCAAATTGTAATCATCTAAATTTCAATTGAATGAATTGAAAACATTTGAAGCTATTCTCCTGTGTTCATCTTCTTTCTCATATTAAACTRTGTGTTCTTGGTTTAATTACTCTGTTTTGTTCTTATGATTGTTTCCGCTGCACTGTGATAGTCCTAAGAGTTCATTCAGAGTAAGAGATCAATATCAAAACTGAATTTACAGGTCCAACAATATTCATCGACGATATTCTGATTTACTCTAAGACAGAAGTAGAACTTGTAGAACACCTTCGTCTGGTTCTGAATCTGTTGAAGAAAGAAAAGTTATATGCCAAATTGTCAAAGTGCGGATTCTGGTTGCGAGAAGTTCAGTTTCTGGGCATGTCATATCAGAAAAGGAGTACAAGTAGATCCAACAAAAATCGAGGCAACTGCAAAATGGGAGGTACCAAAGACACCATCTGAAGTTCGATGTTTCTTGGGATTGGCAAGCTATTACCGCAAGTTTATTCAAGATTTCTCCAGAATAGTCGTGCCATTGACCAAATTGACTCAGAAAAATGTTAAGTTTTAGTGGGGAGAAGAGCAACAGAAAGCTTTCCAATTGTTAAAAGATCATCTCTGCAGTGCCCCAATACTATCTCTACCTGATGGAACTGAAGATTTCGTGGTATACAGCGATGCCTCAAAATTTGGCTTAGGTTGTGTCTTGATGCAAAGAGGAAAAGTTATCTCATATGCATCCAGCGAATTGAAAGATCATGAAAAGCAATATCCGACTCACGGCATGGGATTGGCGGCTGTGGTTTTTGCTCTAAAAATATGGAGACATTATCTCTTGGGAACGAAGTGCCAAATCTATATTGATCACAAGAGTTTGCAACACCTATTCAACCAGAAAGAGTTGAATATGAGGTAGCCTCAATGGATCGAACTTGTTAATGACTATGATTGTGAGATTCTCTATCACCCGGGAAAAGCCAACGTGGTAGCTGACGCCTTGAGCCGAAAGGAAAGAAGTGGAACAATCAAGGCAATGATGATTTGCCTAACTCCCGATCTGAGAGTCCACTTTAATCAATCTTCAAGATAAATCTTCATGAATTAATGGCAGATCTGATTTATCATTCAAGAACATAGAAGAAGATGAGAGAGAAAGCCAATTATCAAACTTCGTCAAACTTTATAAACTGTATACTGATTTTACAATGGAGCATTCCTACAAAGATTACAAAGAAACACCCTATTTATAGGGTCAAACAAACTAAACAAGGTCAAAGTCAAACTATCTAAGAAAAGTCAAACACGCTGACTTTTACACAATTATAGACAAAATTAACTTTCAAGACGAATACAATTTAACACTGATTCTCAGTCCTAACATTCTCCCCCTTTGTATTCAGACTTGAAAGAATTTTCGCTCGATCAATCTCGTTTGACCTTTGTCACTTTACACTCTTTATGACTTCTTCAGAAACATCAATAATGTAATATTCGGGTTTCAAGTTTTGATTTAAGATTTTGGAACGAATATATATACATATATATATATATATATATATGTGTGTGTATTAGAAATGTGTGAAGTGTGTGTTAGTGTTGAGGTATGTGTATAAAGGATATATATATATTTTTTTTAAAAGGGGGGGAGGTCGGCTGGATGCGCCGCCCACCACATTTTCTTAGTACTATATATAGAAGGTTTGAGTTAGATGAAAAAGTTTACACACTTTCTATTTCGGATTGGCAGAAAAAGAAGAAGAGAATTCAAAGCTAGGATATCCAATTTTTAAGGTGAGTGTATATTGCTTTAAAGTATTGATTATTACATCTTTTATTAGAATATGATATTGTTGGAATATGCTATTTATGAACTGCAATTCATAAATATTTGGTTAAATCCTTAAACCGGACAAAGAGTGTCTGGAGTTCTCCTTAAACCGGTCAAGAGGTGACCGGATCTCATCTAAATCGGTCAAAGGTTGGACGATGTATTGTCCGDATTGTTTTAAATCGGTTAADTTGTGAGCGGGGTATTGTCCGGACTTGTTATCCGGACAAAGATATTGACTTAATTTTTAAGTGTTAACCAGACAAAGCTTATACAAGGTGTTGTCTGGATTGTTGACCGGAGATGATGTAACCCTATTGATATTCTAAGTGTTTGTCCGGATTTCATATCCGGACAAGGTTGACCGGACTTCAAATCCAGATAATGTGTTAGAATTTTTGATATACTCTAAGGAGAGAGATGAAATGGTAGTGTAACCGCGAGAGAAAGATGAAATGGCGGTGTAACCACGAGAGAGATGAAATGGCGGTGTAACCACGAGAGAAAGATGAAATAGCGGTGTAACCGCGAGAGAGATGGAATGGCGGTGTAACCGCAAGAGAGATGGAATGGCAGTGTAACCGCGAGAGAGATGGAATGGCGGTGTAACCGCGAGAGAGATGGAATGGCAGTGTAACCGCGAGAGAGATGGAATGGCGGTGTAACCGCGAGAGAGATGAAGAGTTATGTGACAAATATTGATAAAATGTTTATAATAAACAGGTTTGATTCTAAACTGCTAGTTTAGAAAATATGTTGGTGGTATGAGTTATATATACTCACTAGACCTTTTTGGTCTAACGCTCAGTTGTTGGACTAACCGGTTTTCCAGGTCATCATACCTCGCAGGATAAAGGAAAGGGAAAAGTTTAATGTTGATGACATTTGTTTACTCATAAATGTAGTAAAGAAAGTTTTTGGTAGTCTGTGTTTTGTAACAATACTATTTTTAGTATTATGAGTATATGTATGTGGATTATCTGTATATGGAAACTGGGGTTGTTACAAATAACAATCTTTACTTGAAATCTTCAGGCAATCATTTGTTGAGAAAGATCTTTTAACATTCTCCCCTTCGAATGTAGAACAACGATGATCTTCTCTTTTGACAATTTAGATCAGAAACAATAACGAACTTCAGAATTGATCTTCAGTAAACTGTTGTAATGATGATCTTCACATTCAACATCTCTCGGACATTGTAGCATCGGAATAATGTTTGTAATCATCTCCAGTCACACTTTTTTTGAGTCTTTTGCCAAATTTGAAGTTACTCCCCCTTGATCTTTACATCAGATTCCCCTTATAATGTTCAGAATTGGACATTTCATTCATCATAAGCTTACTTATTTCTTTAGTTTATAGAAAAAAAAATCCATTTGATAAGCTATAAGTTAGTTTTTTTTATAAAACCACCTTAAATAACTTATTGGGTTTTTTTTCCAAATACACCTTATATTTTACATAAGTTTTCCTTACAATTTTTTATTTTAGGTAACTTTACATTAACAACTAGCATATTAACAATTTCTTTTATCAATGTAACTAGTTTATCAGCTAACAGTAGTTTACCAGCACAGAACTAGTTAATATATCAGCTATTCTTCCAAACAATTTTAGCTTCCCCCTGCTTTCGTTCAAAAAAACTAAACTTATTCCTTATCGTTCAAAGGAACATAATTTTTTTCACACTCAAAAGAAAAGCTCAAAGTAACCATGTTAAGGGTACCCCTTAAACTTGAAATGAATCGCCAAAGATAAAAAAAATAAAAAATAAACGTTCATCAAAAATAACTAAAAATCATTTGCATGTTATTTTATATATCATAACCTCTTCTGAATTTACAATAGATACTGGGACATGTTGCCACCATTTTGGCACTTTGGATACGAGCCAAATCAGTTGATTTGAAGAGCATGGCATCGGTATCATCGATGTACTTGTTTCTTTGGAAGGTAAACAAGGGTTGTGATGCTATTTCTTTGGTTGTTCATATAAATGAATACTAAAACCTCATTTTGGTTTTTCATATTGCAGCTTTTCTATGTTGAATACTTGCTTCTTCCACTTGTAAGATGATCATCGAAGCGATATCAATATGAACAATAACATTGATTGTTTTTTCCTTTGTAGTTTGCGTATTCTTTCTACATGTATTTTTCTTTGATCTCATGAACGAGTACAAAAATGCTTTTGATAGAAGGGTTCTAGCCTAATATGTATCACGAACTCGACTTCACAACACATAGAGCAAGATTTACACCAAAACTTGACTTACAAACAACGTAGTTACAACTTGCTTAGGTCCGAAAAGATAGGGGTACATAATAAGGTTACTTATATAATAGGAGTTCAAAATATTTGTAGATGAGTGATGTCCATATTCATAACACATAACAAGGCCTAAAACGATTCAAAAGTAGTTGATAACATGAGTCTGAAAAGCATAAATTGATAATAGGGCCCGAAAAAATTTAGTAGATAACAAAAGTCTAAAAATGAATTAACTATATTGGGCTCTGTCACTTGTTACCTTTTCGACACTCAAGTTAATGATAATGATTTTGTTAGTATTTTTGAAGTGTAAGTAAAAAACCGCTCAAGTCAAAAGAACTTATAGTCTGGAAGAGGCCTGGAACCAGAGCTCGAACACAGAGGAAATGAAGACCGAAGTGATGCGACACAAAGCACGAGTCCCAGACACAGAGCCTTTGCATAGTACATGCAGAGCCTCTGGGTCTCAACTTCGCCCATCTACATAAAGGTTCCATGGCCTATCTCTACATCACAAGTGGTTTAGTCTGCTTATCACACTTATGCAGAAACAGTTACAACAATCAAGACACGTGGAGATAGAAGACAAGTGGACGAGTTGATTTTCCAAAGATGCCATTTCTGGAAGATGCCTTTTCTGAAAACGCCTATAATAGGGTAATTCCTGTAAGAACATCATTACCAATTGAAGACGCGCTCCTATCATTATCGAGATTGAATATTTCGCACTTGTGAGAAATTAGCTAATTGAGAGATTTTCTATTCACACACAATTATGTGTTCTTGGTGTAATTTGAATATTCTCATTAGCAATTGAAATACAATCGACTTGATAACTTCCCGAAAAATAATTGTTCTTCATTACTATGTTAATTATCATTTCGTAAGTAACCAATCTAGTATTCTTGTTGTTTGCTTCTGCTCACTTGTTGACTTAAGCATTAACTACAGAGTTCAAGAATTTTAAAATTGATGAGCACCTTGCCAAATAGGGAATTTCCCAAAACTTCTCAGCAGCAAGAACCTCACAACAAAACAGTGTTGTGGAAAGGAGGAACAAAACTCAAGTTGAAGCTATAAGAACAATGCTCGCAATCTCTGGTCTTCCAACCTATTTCTGGGTCGAAACAGTCTCGACCTCGTGCTTTACTCAAAATAGATCAATTGTGGTCAAGAGACATTTGAAGACACCTTATGAACTTATCAACCAAAGAAAGCCTAAGATAAACTTGGTAAATTTAACAAGAAGGCGGACAAAGGCAGATTGCCTGGATACCATGTGCATTCAAAAGCCTACAGAGCCTTCAACCTCAGATTCAAGACGGGCATGGAAAGCATCAACGTCTTGTTCGACGATAAAAGAACAAATGACTTCAGAATACTCCAGCACTGAACTCAAGCTTAACCAAGTGACTTCTAATTCCCTCTCAAAGTAAAGGGAGTTAAAACTCGAGGAACTATTTCAAGACTTTTATGGTGATGAAGACATCTCTAGGTGTGCAACCAGAGATGCTCCTACATGTGTTCATGAAGAGCCACAACCATCAGGTACATTGTTGATCCCAGATATCTCAATAACACTAATAATCAAGTTAAGAATAACCTAATTATGTCGTGTGGATGAATAAAATGGCAAATACTCAAGAACACAAATATGAATATTCAAAGAATATATTTGAGTACCGGAAGATTCACTTTATTCCAAATGATTGTGAAAAGCGTTACCGATTACAAGAGGCCTAACGCCTATTTATAGTAGAAAGCTAAATAAGGAGATAACTATCTAGAGAGAATATCTAGCAAATATTCTAGGAAAATTAAAGCTTATCTAGACATGGAAAGTAAATAAAAAAATCAAATCTTTGTAGAATCCAGCTGTCGATTTATCATCTCCAACTGTCTTCTATGGAACGTTATTCAACCATATCTTGATATCTTCATCGTATGCCTCTGGTTGAACTTTTGTAGAAGACTCCAAGTGTTGGTAACCAGAGGGGTTATGAAGATGCTCGATTCATCGCATCTCTGGTCGTTTCATCGACGTTCTGGTTGTATTGAACACTTAGTCGTTTTGCCTGGAAGTCTTCCATCGGCCTTCTGCTCCTTCACACTTGTTGTTTTTCATTACTTTTACAAATAAGAGTTATAGGGTCTAACAATCTCCCCCTAAGTAATGAAAGAACAAACATAGGCTAATATATGAACATTCAAAGCATAAGTGAAAGACAAAGGCTAAACTAAAGAAAAACATCCTTTGCCAAAAAAATCATTGGACTAAGTGATGGATGAATTCTTACAAGTGATGGAACAAAAATGATATTACATTACAAAACAAAATACTTCATTCATGATCTCCTTGAGATATCTTCCAAAAGCGCATCAACAGTCCTCTGAATTGAATGACTGTTGAGATCTCATGAATGAGTTGTTGACCCTCTCTCATCGGCACATGAGGTCTGCCCAATCTGTCTCTGATGATATTCTGAAACCATTCAAGTGTTGTGTTGAGTACTTGAAGGCTTCAGTTAGTCGAAAGAATTTCTTCACACCAAACTCGTTTTTGAACACCAATTCGAGCTGTGGTTGAGTTAAGACTGAGGCAAATCTCTTCTCTTGCAGGCCTGGAAAGTCTTCGTCTGGAGGAGTGCAGGATAGTCTTTCGATGCCTAGATTAAAAGCAATTAGAAAGTCGCTCTTTGCTCTGTGCTTCACTAAGGTCTCCATCGCTTGAACTATCGCTCGGTTTGCCATCCCAAATCTGATTCCTTGATCCTGTCACTAAGCTGTGTGTCTATATAGATCAATCAAGTCCCATGGATTGAGATTGATCAAGTCATTGTCATTGAAGACGCTGACGTATCCATGAGCTCACTCTATGGTGTACTCGATGTATTGATTGCTCTATTAGCGAAGGTCCTCATTTTGATGTCTAGAACCGTCTTGATTCCACCGTTTGAGAAGATGGATTGTGGTGGAGAGGTCGTTTGTCTTACGAACCTATGGCACAAGAGGTTCATCAATTCTGGTGATAGCATGGGAGGATTGAGTACCAAACTTTCATCGCGATCGTGGTACATATACTGATGGATATTCTCCATCATCACTGGTTCCCTTGGTGGCATCTCTGGACGTCTCCTCAGCGACTCAAAATTTACAATGATCTCATTGACTACGCCTTGAGGAGGATGCCTTGATGAGGAAGGGATGTCCGCTAGCACCTGCGATGGTTGGGTGATGGGTTGTGTTTGGGTTAAGGGTTGTGTATGGGTTGAGGGTTAAGGTGATGGAATGGGTTCTGGTTGCGACGGTTCAGGTTGGGTTGGCTCTGTTTGGGGTATTTCTGGTTCAATAGGCTCTGGTTAGGTTTTCTATGGTTCAATGGGTTCTGTTTGGGTTGGTGGTTGTTGATGTAACGTAGGTTGGGTGATGATGGGTTCTTGTTGAATGGGTAGAGCGATAGAAGGTTCTATGTGAGGAGGTGTTGGTGATGGAGTAAAGGGTTGGTTAGTTTCTGGTTGAGGGGTAGGTGGGTTTTCATTGGATGAAGAACTTACCTCAATTGGTGAGAACTCATTGGTTTGGGTTATGGGTTCTTGGGTGTTTGCTATGGGAACATGTGCATTGTGTACATCTTCAGAAGGTTGAGCCTCTGGTTCCCTAGCTTGGGTTCCTTGGGATGTGGAAGTTGGGTGGCTTTGTGATGGTGGTGGTGGTGCAGCGGATTCCATCAGTTGTTGAGCAGGTTCTCCCCCTCATGAAGACCTAAACCATGATCATTTTGGTCAGGATCCTCATGCCTTGGCCTCTTTAGCGGGTGGTCGTTGAGCAAGATGCTCTGCTCCTCCTCTTCTTGCTTTCCCTGAAGGTTGCAAGATACGCCCTCAGGGCCTTTTGTCTTCAACTCTCCTCCATCGAGCGAAGGAGGGAGTTGGTGCAAGCTTGTTGTTCTTCAAGGCTCTTGGAGAGAGCCTTGGCTGGTTCTGTAGCTCTAGGTGCGAACTTTGCACTTATCTCGTTGAACGAGGAGATAAGTTCCTTTGACAGAGCCCTCATGTCGGCTCTGGTGGCTAAGTCTGTTAGGGTGTAATATTTTGGTTTTAAGTTTTGATTAAGATTTTTGAATATATTTATATATATATGTGTGTGTGTATGTGTGTTAGGGTTGTGTGAAAGTGTGTGAAGGTGATGAGGTGTATAGTCGACTTAGTAAAAGACGACCATACACTTGCTATAAATAGCAAGTGTAGGTTTAATTGCAAGGTTTTTCTGATTTCTAAGAGTTTTCTTCATACATTGAGAGAGTAATTGCAGG
>NW_020204010.1:14085-15295 GCF_001531365.2 Cynara cardunculus var. scolymus
ATAAATGTAAATCTCTCGCGATGTAACACTTGAGACGCTACTGAGCCTTACCTGACCAATATGCCCCATTAAATTTTCGAACAACCAGAAGTAGCCCGTTCACTACCCTGGTCCCATGGTTTGATAAAGCACTAATTCAGCAGTGGTCCAAATTCCACATGATTAGGCTAGAAAACATAGGTAATTGTACACCCCTTTCTGGGTGGGACTGTCAACACAATAGCGRCTATCCACAATACCACGGCCCGGGGATGTACCCGAGTTAACAAGTAGTGTGTACGGATGGGGACTTTTATTTGGAAACATATACTCTCAAGCGCATCAATTTAGCATTTATTCTAAGTGCGGAAACAGTTGCCAAAACAAAACATAATGAACCCGAYTAAGCAGTTCCTTAGCCCAAGAGGTTCCAAGTAAAACTTGACTAAGCAATTCCTTAGCCCAATGGTTTCAAGCAAAGCATTGACTAAACAGTTCTTTAGTCCCCAATATTTCAAATACATTAACATGCAAAGTTTGCTCAATTTCATGCTTTTCCCCCAGAAATATAAAAAGCATTAAAAGTGGGGCCGTGAGAACTCACCTGTTTTGCGATTATCCGAATGATTCCTTAAGGACTTGCTATGCTCGCTCGCACTTCCTGACAGACCAACCAGCGCTATATTACTTACGGTTTTTTTTTCCTTGGCTAAGGTAGAGCAAGAGTGTTCTAAATGCAAGGTCATCAAGTGTTTTTATAAGATAAAGCCGATTTAATTATTTATTAAATAGGAACCTTCCAAAAATCCAAATAATGACATCATTAAATGTCATCCCAAAACAAATGATGGCAGCCGCCAATTACCAAAACCAAGAGATTTTGAGTGGGTTTAACACTCTTTTCAAGRWTMAWCCACAATTCTTGAGCCACACGCCTTCATCACCGATTGCATGTAGCTCAATATTTCCAAGAATTAAAAAGATTCTAACACAAAACCATCATCTTTAAATAACTTCCAGAAAACAAAATAAATCCTGATTCCAACAAGTTTTCAAAGGGATAAATCCGATTAGAATTGCATGCAAGATCTATCATCCAAAAATGTGATCGAACCTCTCATGCAAGGCAATTTTTTTTCTTTCTTTAGGGACTAAGAATCTTGGATCACAGATTATCATTCCAGCGAAGACACATGCAGGTCTTGGATGAATAATCTCTCCTCTTTACATC
>NW_020204011.1:0-14855 GCF_001531365.2 Cynara cardunculus var. scolymus
TTACAGAGGACCAGTTTCCAGAACCTCTGTGATAGACAACAGAGGTTCTGTCACTCTAGACTTGTATGATTGAACATCTTCTGTTGTTGGTCCTCTGTGGTCTTCCGTGGTGGAACCTCTTCTTCCATACTTTTACATTAAATGAAATGAGAGCTAACAGCTCTCCATTTCAAACTCAAGCCGATAATGTTTCACATGTTACAAACAAATGGCCAATTTGCCGGATTACCTTCGGAGGACCCACATTCGCATTTAAAATCTTTTATCAAATCACATATGCTTTCTTAATCTCGGGAGTGTCAAATAACGCTCTAAGGCTCACTTTGTTTCCATTTTCCTTGAGGGATAGGGTAAAAGCATGGTTTATTTCTTTAACTTCGGGTTCTGTGCCATCATGGAATAACATGGCGGAAAAAATTTTGCGAAAATATTTTCCACCGACAAGGAACGCTAAGTCCAGAAATGAGATTTGTCTTTTCAAACAAATGCACGATGAGACTGTTCCTGACATGTGGGAAAGGTTTAAAGAGCTGTTGAGGAAATGCCCACACCATGGCATTCCGTACTGTATTCAACTCGAGACGTTTTACAATGGGTTAAATCCCATGGAAAAACAAATGCTTGATGCGACTGCGGGCGGAGCCTTTACAGCTATGACCTATAATGAAGGATATGAAATCCTAGAAAAGATTTCGGCAAACAATGAGCATTGGGCCGACCCACGCGCTCAGTCACAAAAAAAGACTGCGGGGATACATGATGTAGATGCATATACTGCATTAACAGCCCAGCTTACCTCCATGACCAACATGTTGAAAAATTTAACTTCCGGTCAGGGAGGATAGCAACTGCTAATACACCAGTCCAAACAGTCCTATCTGTGCAATGTGTGTGTTGTGGTGGGGAACACTCGTATGAACACTATCCTCACAATGTTGAATCAGTAAACCTATGTTCATAACCGAGCTAATCCCTATTCCAATACCTATAATGCCAGCTGGAAACAACATCCAAACTTTTCTTGGAACAGTCCCAGTTTAAACCTACCAGTCCATAAACAACAAGAAACTTCTAATTTCCAACTACAACATCATGGAAACAGTTCTAACTCTCAGAATCACTAACAAAGTTTTCAGAATTCACAACCAACTTTTCAAAATAAACCTCCTCCACAGTCAGAATCATCTTCTTTGGAAGCAATGATTAAAGGACTCTTTGCACATGCACAAGCACAAAACCAAGCTTTAATAAATCAACAAAGTGCGGCCATCAGGAATTTAGAGACTCAAGTCAGTCAACTTGTGCTTAACCAGAATAATCGAGCCCTTGGTACCTTGCCCAGTAATACAGATGTCCCTAGAGACCTAGGTAAGGAACATGTGAAAGTAGTGACACTTAGGAGTGGGAAGGAGTTGAAAGAAAAAGTGCCTAAAGTTAGTGCACCAATTTTGACAGAAGCTGATGCTACAGCATTGGTTCCTGCCAAAGAGAGACCGGTCCTACCCTTAGAGAAACAGGCATTAGAGACCACCACTTATGTCCCCCCTAGATCAGAATTTTCATTTCTCTTTCCTGAGGATGCTCTAAAAAATTCACAAGAAACTGAGGTTTTAGAGACCCCTAAGCTTGATGCTAACATTTCATCTGAACCTCCAAAGGGCACCACAATGACCCAAGGCATTCAAGACCCGTCTTGCTCAACTCATCCAAGTAAGAATGTAATAAAACCAGTACCTCCTTATGTTCCCTACCCCCAAAGGTTGAGGAATCAAAAAGAGGAACTGCATTTTAAGAAATTATTGGATGTGTTTAAAGAATTGCACATCAACATCCCGCTTGTTGAGGCAATTGAGCAAATGCCTAGTTATGCCAAGTTTCTGAAGGACATCCTAAGCAAGAAGAAGAAGTTGACTGAATATGAGACTGTAGCCCTAACCGAAGGATGTAGTGCGCTTTTGACCAATAGCATACCCCCTAAGCTAAAAGATCCAGGGAGTTTTACCATTCCTTGTTCAATAGGATGGAAGGAGATAGGGAAAGCCCTATGTGACGTAGGAGCTAGTATCAACTTTATGCCCTTGTCTGTTTTTAACACCCTAGGCATAGGAGAAGCTACACCAACCACAGTCACACTCCAATTGGCCAACAAGTCCATAGCATATCCTAAGGGGGAAATTGAAGATGTTTTGGTCCAAGTTGATAAGTTCATATTTCCGACGGACTTTATCATTCTAGATTTTGAGGCGGATAAGGATATTCCTATTATTTTAGGAACACCATTTCTAGCCACCGGAAGAACCTTGATAGACGTCCAAAAATGAGAATTGACTATGAGACTCTAAGACCAGAAAGTCACCTTTAATGTTTTCAACTCTCTAAAGTACCCTAATTACTTGGAAGAGTGTTCAAGAATATCTGAGATAGAGGAGATGTGTTTGGAAGAGGGAATTCAGAAGAACCTTAAGTTGGAAGGAAATTATGATGAGGAAATAGAAGAGGAAAGTGTTGAGAAAATAGAGGAATTAGGAACTGATGTTGTCCCAGTGGATGCTGCAGCATTTGAGCTGCTAGAAAATAATGAGCAAAAAGACTTCAGCCCGTCCATAGAATCACCACCTGATTTGGAGTTAAAACAACTCCCATCCCATCTAAAATATGCTTTTCTAGAAGAAGAAGGCAAATTGCCTGTCATTATCTCATC
This sequence comes from Cynara cardunculus var. scolymus, assembly GCF_001531365.2. NCBI lineage: Eukaryota > Viridiplantae > Streptophyta > Magnoliopsida > Asterales > Asteraceae > Cynara > Cynara cardunculus. The sequence goes on from NW_020204011.1 coordinate 2,702, forward strand.
TACCCTAGAATTGCATCAAAAAAAGAAACTTGTGGATATGTTGAAATTGTATAAGAAATCCTTAGGATGGACCATTGCTAACCTTAAAGGGATTAGTCTCTCTATTTGTCAACACAAGATCATCCTAGAAGATAAAAATTTTACTTCCATAGAACCCCAACGAAGGCTAAACCCTGTCATGAAAGAGGTAGTCAAAAAGGAGATTTTAAAATGGTTAGATGCCGGAATTATTTTTCCGATTGCCAGTAGTTCTTGGGTTAGTCCGGTCCAATGTGTTCCAAAAAAAGGGAGGGTTCACAGTCATCACAAATGACAAAAATGAACTTATCCCTACTAGATTTGTTTTCGGTTGAAGAATATGCATGGACTATAGGAGACTAAACAAGGCTACCCAAAAAGACCATTTTCCACTACCTTTCATTGACCAAATGTTGGATAGGCTAGCCGGAAAGGAGTTCTATTGTTTATTGGATGGTTATTCAGGGTACAATCAAATAGCCATTTTTCCGGAAGACCAAGAGAAAACCACCTTTACTTGTCCCTATGGCACCTTTGCTTTCAGAAGAATGCCATTTGGACTTTGTAATGCTCCAGCCACCTTCAAAGGTGTATGATGTCCATCTTTTCTGATATGCTTGAAAAATCCAYTGAAATATTTATGGATGATTTTTCTGTGTATGGTTCATCATTTGACAATTGTTTAAATAATTTGAAAAAGAGCTTGGAAAGGTGTGAGGAAATAAACTTGGTCCTCAATTGGGAGTAACGTCATTTCATGGTCAAAGAAGGAATTGTTCTTGGACACTTGATTTCAAAAAAAAGGGTTGATAGATAAGGCAAAGCTTGAGGTAATTGAAAAACTACTCCAACCTACCACGGTTAAGGGAATCAGAAGCTTTTTGGGTCATGCTGGATTTTATAGAAGGTTTATCAAAGATTTTCAAAAATTTCAAAACCTCTTTGTTTACTCCTCCAGCATGACCAAAAATTCAATTTTAATGATGAATGCAGAAATGCATTCAAAACTTTGAAAAAAGCCTTTGGTACCGCATCAGTGGTAATTGCCCCGGATTGGAACAAACCTTTTGAGATCATGTGTGACGCTAGTGATTGGGCGGTAGGTGTTGTATTAGGACAAAGGAAGGACAAGGTGTTCCATTCAATTTACTATGCAAGTAAGATTTTGAATGAGGCACAAATTAATTACACCACAACTGAGAAAGAATTATTGGCCATAGTTTTTGCTTTTGAGAGATTTAGGTCCTATTTGATGGAAACAAAGGTAATTGTGCATACCGATCACTCAGCCATCAAGTACCTAATCTCAAAGAAAGATGCAAAACCTAGGTTAATAAGATGGGTGCTTTTATTGCAAGAGTTTGACTTAGAGATACTTGATAGAAAGGGGGTAGAGAATCAAGTTGCGGACCATTTGTCTAGGTTGGAAGAACCCGAGAAAGGAGGAATGGACATTAGTGATACTTTTCTGGATGAAAGAATCCTCTTGATTGACCAACCAAAAACACCATGGTTTGCGGATTTAGCTAATTTCTTGGCCTGTGGAATAAAACCCTCTGATTACACAGGCCACATGTTGAAAAAATTCTTTCATGATGCTAAATCTTACTTGTGGGATGACCCGTTTTTGTTTAGACTTAGTGCATATCAGATTTTGAGAAGATGCGTGCCCGAAACGGAAGTGGTAGCAATCCTGCAGCATTGCCATCATGCACCATACGGAGGCCATTTTGGAGGCCAAAGAACTGCAACCAAAGTTCTACAGTCTGGTTTTTATTGTCCAACCATTTTTAAAGATTCACACAAAGATGCAACGAATGTCAAAGAAGTGGCTCCATTTCCAAAAGGAATGAAATGCCATTTAAATGGGATACTCGAAGTTGAATTATTTGATTTTTGGGGAATAAACTTCATGGGTCCCTTCCCTCCATCAAATAATTGCCAATACATACTTGTGCCTGTTGACTACGTATCCAAATGGGTGGAGGCTATGGCATGTATGTCAAAGGACGCAAAAATTGTGGTTAAGTTCCTCCAAAAACATATTTTCACACGGTTCGGTACCCCAAGGGCACTAATTAGTGACGAGGGTACCCACTTTGTGAATAATTTGTTAAAAGGAGTCCTTGAAAAATACATTGTTAACCACATAATTGCCACGGCTTATCACCCACAAACTAATGGTTTGGCAGAGCTCTCTAATAGGGAAATTAAAAGCATTTTGGAAAAAGTGGTCACGCCCAATAGGAAGGATTGGGCATTCAAATTAGACGATGCTTTGTGGGCATACCGAACTGCTTTCAAAACACCAATCGGTATGTCTCCATATAAGCTAGTCTATGGAAAAGCTTGCCATTTGCCTTTAGAACTTGAGCACAATGCATATTGGGATATCAAAGAGCTTAATATGTCTTTGGACGAAGCCGGAAAGAAAAGAAAGTTTCAACTTTGTGAAATGGAAGAACAAAGACAAATGTCTTATGAAAATGCCAAACTTTATAAAGAAAAGACAAAGAAATGGCATGATAATAGGATCCAACACCGGGAGTTGAAAGAAGGGCAAAAGGTCCACTTGTTTAACTCTAGGTTGAAACTATTCCCGGGAAAGCTCAAGTCTAGGTGGTCCGGACCCTTTGTCATTCATAAAGTTTACCCTTATGGAGCGGTTGACCTCATTAACCCGGAGGACAACACGGTGTTTAAATTGAATGGGCAACGAGTTAAGGTATTTCATGATACTATAGCATTCCCAGAGCATTGCTCTGAGAATTAGGCTATGCCTTAGAAATGAAGGTGTTTTTGGACTTTTTCAAGTCCAAGTTTGTTTGTACATATTTCTCCTCTTTATATTTATGTTTTAGAGCTTTTATGTTTTATTAGTTTGGTTTTGTGTAGGTTGTTTTCAAAGGAGATTATCATGGGAAGTTGATGTTCTGCCAATGCTGCAGCATTAATAGGTTTACATGTGAAGATTGGCAGCACTTTTGTAAGGAAGACAGGATAGTACAAAGTGATGTCATCACTGCATCACAACAGTTTTTGCCTGCCAAATTTCTCAGATTTTGTCCCCCATGCACCACTAACCTACTTCATCACAATCAATCTTTATCCATTGGATAACCAATTTTTGACACTTCCTTAACCGTCAATGCATGTGATTAGAAATAAACTTGATGGAGAGATGACTTTTCATCTTCCCCATAACCACCTTTGACACTGTCGGCTGCCTCATCCATACATCACTCATAGTCGGCTTTCTCTTCAAACCACTAAAACCACCCTCGCTTAAACCACTCTCCACAACCCACTCTCACTCAAACTGTCACTCCACTCTCTTCTCCTCACTGTCGAAAATCATGGCCCGAATGAAGAGGGCAGCCATTCGCGACCCACCACAACCAGTCCGGCGAAGCAACCGCCGACAAGCGTGCACCTCCGCCTCACGACGGACAGGGGAGCCCGAAATGATTTACCTTGTTGTAAACAGCCCCTCGACGTCTCCTCCCTCATCACCGTCGCCGCCTAGACCTCCGATTGTCACGCCATTGATCGCCGACTCTTCTCCTCCGCGTGCTAGACGAACGTCGCACTGACCACTGACTCCTCCGCCGCCTTCGACCGACTGCCCCCCATCGTCCCCACCATCCTCCAATGTCGCACCTCCATCTCCACCACGTGCGGCAGTCGACACCATCGCTCCACCACCAACATCACCCCCGGCAGTTACAAACCCTAGATTGGGTGTCGAGGTAAGCACATTTTCGAGCCCTAATATACATATTGAAGGATTGACTACATTCGACTCTTCTAAGGATGAAAATTTTGTTCCACCTAAATCTCCCTCAACTGTTTTGAGACCATCAAGAATGTATTTCTTGACTTGGTATGATCAGCCTTGTGCACACATGCCTGAAGCCACTGTTTTGGCCGATCCCATACCTCACATTGGTGAGGATGAATCTGTTGGGCTTGAGGATATTGAACTACATGATAGGGAAGAAACCATTGATTACCCACACAGTGAGGCTGATTTAGAAGCCAATGTAAGGAATTTGACCCCAATTCCTACTAAAAAAGAAAGGGATTGGGAAGGATTTTTGCTACCGGCTCACAGGCTGTGGAAAGTCAGCCTCTTAGAAAAAGACCAAGGCACACTCCACCTTCTATCCAGTTGAGGCATACAGCCTTTATGCCTCGAAAATCACCCCGAATGGCCATGGTTAGGCCTGATGAAACAGTCGGCCCTTCTAGAGTGAGAGCCACACACAACAGTTCAAAAACTAAACCCATTCCTAGGCCACAACAGCAGTTTAATGGGTTTAGCACTGAAGTAGCACAGTTAAAGTTTGCAAAGATAAAAAACAAGAAGGTGTTTGTTGCGACTTCCGCCTCATTGTTCCCTTGAGCCGGTCAAATCCGCGATTCTTAAACCCAATGCTCCTGTAGCAATGCAGGAGCATCCCACATCGGTGAGGCTAGGGGGATTCGTCTTCCTTATAAGGAATGGGGGATCTTACTCCTACCAGTGACGCGTTTTAAAGCCGTGAGGGGTTGTTGCCGGGAGGGGCAGCCCAAAGCAGACAATATCATGTGGGCGGTTCCCTAGTATCGGTCCAACAATTGGTATCATAGCTAGGGCCGCACCAATGTGGGGGGGAATGTTGGGACTTCCGCCTCATCGTTCCCTCGAGCCAGTCAAATCCGTGATTCTTAAACCCAATGCTCCTGTAGCAATGCAGGAGCATCCCACATCGGTGAGGCTAGGGGGATTCGTCTTTCTTATAAGGAAGGGGGGATCTTACTCCTACCAGTGATGCGTTTTAAAGCCATGAGGGATTGTTGCCGGGAGGGGCAGCCCAAAGCGGACAATATCATGTGGGCGGTTCCCTAGTATCGGTCCAACAGTGTTGCTAGATAAAGGGTTCGATAGAAGAAGTATTGAGGAATTCAGTTTTATCCGGGACGTGATCAACAGGCAAGGACGGCAAATGCTTTGCGAGGTAAAAAACTCTTTTAATTTGTCTTTGATTAGGGAGTTTTACGCCGAAGCTTGTGTATTGAGCACTACAAAGATTAAGGTCTGGGGTGTTCGGATGAGTACTCGGCCAAGGCTAATAATAAGCTTTTAGGCCTTTCACCCCTGGTCGAGACTGATTTTGAGATGCTTTCCCAATCGGCTTCATATGCCAAGCTTGAGGAAATTGGTAGAGAACTTGGGAAGGTCGGAACCGGATGGGATGTCCATAGTAACTACATGTTGCGGACTTATAGGGCTTCGAACTTAAAGCCCGATGCCAATGTGTGGATGAACTTCATTAGATATTCTCTCAACCCGACTACTCATGACAGTTTTATTTCGGTTGAAAGAATCATTTTATTGTATTGTGTGGTTATGGGTAAGACAATTAATGTGGGGAAAGTCGTTGAGAAGGCCATTCTTTATTGTTCCAAAAGGAGGCAAGGGAAATTGTTTTTCCCAGGCTTGATTCATAAGTTGCTTATGCAAGCTGGTGTTCCCGAGTACACTGATGACCTAGTGATTAAAGAGTGTAAGAAGAAGTGGACAATTGATATGAAGGCTGTTTCAAGACTTAGAGAGAGGAGTGAGAGAGGAAGGGAATCACCTGGTGTGACTAGGGCTATGGAGGAGGTTTTGGAACAAAGTGGTAGTATGATGGACTGCCTATAGAACAGCGGGCTAAGATGGTAGAGAGAGATTAGATAACATGCAAGCTGAGTTGACAAACAGGTTGAAGGCAAGTGAAAGGAAGATGAAGAAGAGGTTTGAAAAACTGAAAGAAGACTTGGAGATCAGGGTCGCAGAAAAGATCAAGAGGATGCAGAAAAAGTTGAATCGGTACAAGACGGAGACCGGGAGACTGAAGGCAGAGATTGCATCCGCGGCTGCACGGAGTACACAGCCTACTCCTTCAGAGTAGGACAGATTCTACCACCCTACTTTAGCTTCATATTTTAATTTTTTGAGTCGGGAATAGTTTTTATAATTTATAGTCTTATTTTTACGCATGATCATTTCAGTTGATGGCGGTTAACACATGAGATCATAGCTCAAATAATTTTAGTGATTGCTTGTCATTTAATCATGGTACTTTGTTTTTGGCTAGAACTAGCAAAACTCTTTTTGGGAAAACACTTTGATCACACAATCACCATTAGAAAATGAGATAGGCCATCTTTTATATTCTCATATTAGCCACTTGCACCCTTTAAACACCATTTACCCCACAAAACGCCAATGAGGACATTGTCATATTCAAGTTTGGGGGAGGACTTTACATAAGGACACAAAGTCAATACAAAAGAGCAAAGCTCTAAATTGACTCCTTAGCACACGAAGGGTGTTGAATACACAACAAAAGTCCCATAGGGGCTATGTGTTTTAGAAAGTGTTATGAAATGGCACAACAAAAGTCCCATAGGGATTATGTGCAAACTCCAAGCAAAAGAGGCCAAAGTGCCCAAAAATTTGAAAAAATTATATGTGGAGTATATTAGAAAAAAGGCTATGAGAAAAAAGATATGCCAATGAGAAAAAAAAAACCCGATAAGCCCTATTGATCCTAAAATGGTGATTGTGTTTGAACTTAACAAAGAAAAGGGAATGCTAGCCTATGGTTCAGACAAAGAACTGGGTTTTGAGTGACACATCTTAGATTTATGAAAGGCAATGAACATCATGATGCTATAACTCTCTTTGGGAAGGCACTTAATGCCTTGATCATGTATTTTTGTTTATATTGAGTCTTTATATTTGTCTTTTGGTTGCTTGGGGACAAGCAACGGTTTAAGTTTGGAGGTATGATATGTGTTGAGAATTTAACACATAAAGTGCTCTTTTTACGTCTTTTTAGTTATAATAATTTCTTTTTATTCCCACTTTGAGTCCTTTTCATTTATTTCTTTATACATTTGTTATTATGAAGCTAAATATTGTGGTTGACTTGTTGGTATGTGTGAATGAAATTAATTGAGAGTTTTTGTGAAAACAGCTGATGCTACAACATTGGTGCAGCGTCGACCTGATTCATGCGCAGCTTTTTGGAGGGCTTAATGGCAAGACGCTGACTTTTTGAAGGTGGAGGACAGCTGTAAAAGCTGGGTTTTTAGTTGAAAAATCTGATGTTAGACTTTGGTTAGGCCTATGTACTTTTTAGTTACACTTTTGTTGGTTTGTAACTTACTTTTGGAAGACTTAGCCTACAAGTATTTTTTCTTTTGTCTTCTAGTGACCCCTTTTGGGTATAAAAAGAAGGCTTGGGGTGCCTTCTAAACCATGCTTCATTACATCTTTTATTCCATTGTATTCCATTTACTAGCATTTGTAAACCCTCTCCAAGAGTAGTTTTAATTAAGTTCTTCATCTTTTTCTTTATTTACATTCTCGTCTTTTAATTTCCGTCATTTATATTCTCGTCTTTTATTTTCCATTATTTACATTCTCGTCATTTATTTTCTTGTAATTTACATTCTCGTCATTTATTTTCCYGTCATTTATTTTCTCGTTATTTACATTCTCGTCATTTATTTTCTCGTTATTTACTTTACGCAATTTACGTTTATGTCTTTATTTTCCGTCATTTATTTTTTACATTCCATTATGAGTAGCTAAGCTTTTATAGCTTGGGTGTGAGACGAAAAGGTAAGATTTTCAAACCGAACGAAAGTAGCTAAGTGTTTCAAACCAAGCACACTTCTTGACGGGTTGATCACTTGAAAGTGTTAAAGTGCGATAGACTTAAAGATAAGCCATCAATAAGCATGTCAACTTGGATGACATAAGAGGTAGACTTGAGAAAGTTGCCGACAAGGAGACTTGTCACTTATATTTTGCAAAACTTAACTCCCAACGGGTTGGTCGCTCTTCAAAAGTGTCAAAGTGTGATAGATTCAAAGATGAACTATCAAGAACACGCCAACTCGAATGATATGGGAATCGACTCGAGAGAGTGATTTTTAACATAGAGATTTGTTTATCCATATATTTTGAAAACACCATTGTGTCACTATCCCCGGTCCGGACACCACATAGAGATATGGGTGGAAAGCTATAAGATAGTGAAATGGTGAAGTCCGAGAGGAATGCCTTCAAAATAGATGGTGGAACTTAGTTTCGAAACACTGTTTGCTGTAGCATTCCTATAGCATTGGCTGCTGGAATTTGTGTTTGGGTCTCACCTTAAGTCTTACACCCTTGCTTCTTTTATGTATTATGTATTCTGTTTTGGATCACCTTAAAATCAAACAAAAGTCTTCAAAATCGTCATCTGAAATCATTTGCTTTCATTGGACTCTAATCCAACTTTGGCTACAATCTATGTGGACGATAATCCGGTACTTGTACCACTTTATTACTTGGAAAGACGACGTTGGGCCGTATTGTATACTTGCTTTGTGGCGTAATTTTATTAGTCTAAAGGTGTGAAATATAACCGACCAATATTCCTATTGAGGCTACATCCACTACTGCCCCAGTGAGTAAGTAGTGGCCTTTGACTCCACTTCAGGGATTGAAGATAGTTCTAGTTCAGATTCTGAAATACCACCACCGGTGCCCAACAAGAAACCAGTTGAAGAAGACAGTGACTTTGAGGATCAAATGGAGGAGGAGATGGAGGTTTTGGAGGTTGAAGTGTCCAAACCCACTAGAAAGCGAAAAGTCGCGACAAAGACAAAGAAAGCAGCCCTGACATGCAAGAAAGTCAGAACAGTGCCCTTCCAAGAGAGGTATGATCGTATTAAGAATAATAAAATAACTTTAGAACGTGTATTTGACCCCAAGTTGGTCAATGCACTTGTGGCAATCAAGCATCATTTACTTGCGCTTCAATGGGAGAATATGGTCGTTGTCCCACCCACAACCAATGTGTCATGGGTTACTGAATTCTATGCGGCTGTGGGAACCACTAAAAGTGTTTCGGTTACCATTCGGGGGAAGAAAGTGGACTGGTCCGGGGCCAAGCTTAATTCGGCCATTGGTCTTTCACTCCTTCCCCCAGGTTTGTTCTTTTTCCCAAATTATGAAATGATGCTTGGAAGTATCCGATTCGGACATTGCATCTGCCCTAACCCTTCATGATCATGGGTGGTCTCGGGACAACAAACGCCAAATCATTTTGAGAGGCCGGATTATGGTTCCAATTTCTGCGCCATAATCTGATTCCCACGGTGCATGATAGCACCATATCGTGGGAACGATGTGTCCTTCTCTATTGTATTATGAGGGAAATGTCGGTCGACTGAGACCCATCATGCATGCATCCAATTGGGCAGCCTCTCAAAGGACACACTCACGATTGGTTTTTCCGGCCCTAATCACTAAGCTCATGACCGCTGCTCATGTCCCCACTTTTGATTCGGATACTATAATTGTTGGCTCCCCTTTTCTGGGCCAAAACATTTTGGATCGCCGAGAGCGGGCTTCTCGGCCCTTTCTTAATTTGCAGGATCTGGTACCCGTAATGTTTAGGAAGATTCGGTGGCTCCAATTCCGAATCCTCAATCAACTCAGCCGCCTACTACCTCGACATCTGAGCCACCGAAGCAAGTTCTCTAAGATCCTACCAATGTGACTGGGCCTTCCGAGCAGCCACCCAAAGACCCCCTAGCCTACGGATATGGCTCAGCTACATGGTTGTTCGTTTTAGCTTTGAAATGGGAGGAGACAAATCAGAAGTTAGATGCCATTCTAAAGAAGGTTGAAAGTGTTGAAGACCGAATCACCGGTTTATAAAAGAAAACAGCCCATTATTGGGCCTATTCTCGTGATTGGAACCAAGTTTCACGACAAATTCATGGCCGTCAAGACATCCTTGTTGGGTTCAAGCTAGTGCTTAATGTTGTATTCAAGTTTCTCCTTAGTGTAATTGTTTTGTAATAGCTTAGTCTTTACAATTTCCTAGTATAAATAGTTTTTCTCTTGTAATTGTAATTAACAATCGTCATTAGCAGAATTATCAAGATTAGTGCTGTAATTCTTTCTCTCTCTCAATCTAATCATCCTTTGATCATATTCTTTCTATCTTTGATGTTCATCATAATTCTTGAAGATTGCTTCATGTTTGTATGATTTCTGGAGTTATCAATTGGTATCAGAGAAGACTGCAACAGTTTGGGTTGAAGATTTATCTTATTTGCACATTTTCTGCTCGATTTTTTTGAAGATTATCGATCTGTTCTTCACTGTTCTTGAACTTTTTTCGTCCGGATTGGGGTTTTTGTGCCCAAATCGTTCATATTTGGAGTGTTAATTGTAAAGATTTGTATTGTTAGATTCGGTTTTTCATTTCAAACAATCTTGATTCACACCATTTTTTGTTTTAAATAAGTTTTGAGGCTGATTTAGTCGAAAATCGATTTTTAGTTTTTAGGAAAAAGTTCTTCAAAACTCATAATTTTTCATGTTTTGATCCAAATTTTTTGGTAAAAAGTGTGAAATTTATGTTTTTGTTTGAATCTTTGTCCGCTTAAAGCTTGTGCGGTTTAAGATGTTATCCGCTTAATACTTGTGCGATTTAACATCCGTGTGTTCAAGCTTTGTTTTGATAGGTTATACCAGGCAACACTCGTGAGGATATCTTGTGCGGTTTAACTAATCCGGCTGGTAAACCGTTGATCACTTGTGCAGATTAGTTGGTAAACCGTTGAACCCTTGATCGATTTATTGAGCGGTTTAAAGTATCCGGCTGGTAAGAAACTTGTATCTTGTGCGGATATTGAACGGTTTAAACAATCCAAGTGGTAAGTTTGTACGGTTTAGAATCCGTTTGGTAAGGCTTGGAATTTTTGAGCGGTTTATTTTTATAATCGTATATATCTTGGACGGTATTCAATTGAACGGTGTTTGACTTTTGATCGGTTTAATTGTTTGATTCTTTGATCGGTTTAATAGTTTGACTTTTGATCGGTTTAAATTGTTTGATTCTTTGATCGGTTTAATAGTTTGACTTTGTGATCGGTTTAAAACTTAGACTCTTTTAGCGATTTATCTTTGTGCGGTTTATATCTACTTGTTGCCCGGATTTCTAATCCGGATAACTTGTTGTTTTTGTCTATCTTTTTTATCGGACTTGTAAACCGGATAAAYTTRWSCGGATTACTAATCCGGATAAGTGTTTGTGCTTAATTTTGTCTAAGTGTTGAATGTGTGCTTATTCTAGTTTACACTTTATCAGATATATTTTTGTAAACTGATCTTTTAATTCAAACTTTGAACTGCAGTTRATCCTATTTTTCATACAAACTGATAAGATGAGTTCAAAAGAAGCAATGGCTATTGGTACTGATACCAAGCCACCTGTTCTTTTTCGTGCTGACTATAATCAATGGAGAGACAGATTTCTGAACTTCATTGAAAGGATGAAAGAAGGAGATCTGATCATGAAATCTCTAATGGAAGGTCCTGCTGAATTCTTTATAGAGATAGGATCTGAAACAGTAATAGGCATACCTGTACAGAAAGTTCCTAAACTGAAGGAACATTATTCAGCTGAAGATAAAGAAAGAGCCCATGCTGATGTGCTTTGCAAATCTTATATGATGCAAGCATTGACTAATGATATCTACATGAGCATTGACAGCTATAAATCATCAGGTCACAGCATGTGGGTTCAAATAGAGAAGATGATGATGGGTTCGAAAGTCGGAACTCAGCTGAAAATTACAAATTGCATTTCAGCATATGAAGAGTTCAAGGCTAAAGAAGGAGAAAGCCTTGATGATGTCTATAACAGACTTGCCAGACTACTAAACGAGCTGACAAAGAACGGAATTTCCAAAACTACTATAGAGATAAATGCTAAGTTTCTTAACAATCTTCAATCAGAGTGGAAACCATTTGCTAATCATATCAGATTTAACAAGCAGTTATCTGATATTGATATTCATGAAATATATGAAACTCTGAAACAGAATGAGCAGAATGTTTTGGAGATCTGTAATGCAAAGAAGAAAGAGAAAGAAGTTGCTGATCCTTTGGCTCTCGTATCTGAGAGAAAGGAGAAGAGATACAAAAGCATATCTGGAAAGAAAGTCAAAGAAGTTAGTCAATCAAGTGAATCTTAGTCAGAAGACAGTAATAGCTCAGAATCTGATTCTGAAATGTCAGAGATCAAGCAAG
>NW_020204012.1:0-983 GCF_001531365.2 Cynara cardunculus var. scolymus
CTCTGCATCAAGAACTCAAACTCTTTGCACATAGAAATGTTAATTGCACCAAAGATTATGTCATCAACATATATTTGTACAAGCAAGATATCATCATTCTGTTTCTTGTAAAACAAAGTAATATTGTCGTACCTCTGTGAAAACCATTGGTTGTAAGAAAGATAGACAAGCGATCATACCATGCTCTGGGAGCCTGTTTAATACCATACAGAGCCTTGTCTAAGAAATAGACATGGTTTGGATACTTATCACTTTCAAACCCTGGTGGTTGCTTGACATAAACGTCTTCTTTGAGTTTGTCGTTCAAGAAGGCTGACTTGACATCCATTTGGAACACTTTGAACCCTCTGTGAGTAGCATATGCTAGAAAGATACGAATAGCTTCTAGTCTAGCCACAGGGGCAAAGGTTTCTTCATACTCAATACCCTCTTCTTGGCAATATCCTTTAGCAACTAATCTGGCCTTGTTCCTCACCACCACACCTTGTTCATCCTTCTTATTACGAAAAAACCACTTGGTGCCAATAGCAAGCTTCCCAGTTGGCAGAGGTACAATAGTCCATACCTGGTTTCTGTCAAATTAAACGAGCTCATCTTGCATAGCATCAACCCAGAAGGAATCTGCCAGAGCCTCTGCCACTGTTTTAGGTTCAATTTCGCTTACAAAACAAGTAAATAAGCAGAAATTTGCAGTTGCTCACGTCTTAACATCGGCAGAAGGTTCTCCGATGATTTGAGAATGAGGATGGCTTTTGGTCCATTTTGTAACATGTGGGGGTTGGACAGAGGGCACTGTTTCTTGATCAATTTGAGATTGAGGTAGAGATGCAGAGTCTTGTTYAGGTTCYTGAGCTTGRTTTGAGGATAAGTCTGGAGGACTTTCAATTATTTGGGTAGCTTCTGGTGGGGAAGCTTCTAGGGAAGAGGTCACAGAGGATGAAATGGGAGGTGCTCGCTCTGTGATAGATGTTGTGGAGGGACTG
>NW_020204012.1:2386-14286 GCF_001531365.2 Cynara cardunculus var. scolymus
TCTTTGAGTTGCAGAGGAGGAGCATTGAGAGTTACTTTGTCTTGGATTTTCCTTCTTTCTTTTCTCAAGATCAATCTTAGTTTCTAGAACTTGTGTAGGACTATCTTCATGATCTGAGACATATTCATGCTCAGAAGTATCTTTTTTAGAGAGCTCTGTGACAAAAACTTTTTCAAAAAGAGACTCATTCACAGAAGGCTTTGTGATGTATTTTGGAAAGAATTCCAGAGCCTCTGAGGATAATTTTCTTTCAAGAGGCTGACCAAAAGCATAGTTTTCTTGAGTTTCTGGTTGTCCAAACTTAAAAATTCCTATATGACCTTGTCTGATAAATCTCCTTGGAATGGAATCCTTCTTTTCAGAAGGTGAGAAAGAGTCAATATAGTCTTCATAAGCAATATTTTCCATTGTCAAACACGTTTTTGTGTATGGATCAACCAACAACTTTCTTCTTTTGAAAATGGGCTTAGTTTTAGAAATATTACTTTTCAAATTATTTCAGGATCTAAAGGTACTCTCAAGAGTTTTGATGGATTTAAAACCAGGTTTATTATCAAATTATGAGAAACCTAGACCTCTTCTGCCCAAATTAACTTTAATATTTTTGTAAACATTTTGAGCCTCTTGAAACTTTTTAATTTTAAGCTCTCTGTAAAGAACATCTTGGTGCAAAAATTCTCTTTCCTTTTGAAAGAATTCTTTAACAGAAGTAATATTACATTTCTCATGCTCCCACTGCCTTAACTCATCCACCTTGTTTTTCAAATTTTTTTGAACCTCAACAAACTTTTCCTTTGAAGATTTTTCTAAATTTACAAAATTAGTTTGTGCCTCTTCAAACATTTTAAAAAATTTGTTCCTTTCCTCTGTGAGCATAATGACTTCTTTTTCACAAAGAGAAAGTTTTTCTTTTAGATTGAAATGCTCCAAATGACATGAATCGAGGTTATCGATGATCTCTGTGTATAAATCAAGAGATTCAGAAGAGTAAGAAGTAGAAACCTCTTGGTCATTTCTTGCAGAGGAGTCAGAGTCGATATTGGCCATCCCACAGAAGAGCTCATCCTCTGTGTCCGAGTCTTCCCAAGTGAGAAGACACTTCTGTTCATCTTCATCAAAGGATTCATCAATTACTAGCTCACTTGATTGAGCTAGCAGAGACTTCTGCTGGTAGTAGTCAGCCTTCTTTTTGTAAAAGACTGCATCTCTAGGACCTTTCTGTGGAGCCTTTGGCCCTTTTGACCAGCAATCTGCAGCAAAGTGGTTTGACTTGCCACATCGAAAGTATCCTTCCTTCGACTCTTCCTTCTTCTGCTCCTCTACCTTCTGTGAGGGCTTCTGCTCCTTCTCWCCTGCATCCRATCTWCCACCCTCTGTGAAGTTTCTTCTGCTGAAACTTTTGTACTCCTTCCTCTCACCACCCTTTCTGAATTCTCTGGTGATTAAAGCCAGAGTTTTCATCATCTCCTTCATTGAGACTTCTTCATCAGAACTTTCATCACTTTCTGCTATCAGTACCTTCTTCTTCTTCTCCTTCTCTTCCTTCTGTGTTTCTTTCCCCTTCCCAGAACTGCCATCCTCTGCAACCAGAGCAAGTGGACCACCATAGATCTTTTTCATTTGCAGAACTTGAGGCTCTTGGCTTTTAAGAGAACCAAATAAGTCAGCCAGAGTCCACATTTCCAAATCTAAGGTGGCCTTCATGGACATGGTTTGGTGCATCCATTCAACTCCAAGGCTCTTCAAGAACAGAGAATTGTTGTCCTCTGCCGTTCTCATTACTCCATACCKTTTGCAATTGCTAATAAGGGTGTTTAGTCTGGAGTATGTGTCCGACAGGGATTCAACTTCTTTCGCCTTGAAGGTGTGGTATTCGTCAATGCAAATTGCTCGATTGTTTTTGAGTGTTTTGTTACCTCCTTCAATCTGTTTTTCTAATTCTGCCCAAATATCCATGGACAATTGACAGTGATCGATACATTTGAAGATTTTGTGAGGTATTGCCATGATTAACAATCGTTTTCATTTGCTGCTCAAATCAACCAGTATTTTGTCTTCATTACTCCAGTTAGCAACAGGTCTTGGCTCGTAATGTTCATCAATTTCAGGGGTTGTGCCAGTAGCAGGAACTCTTGGAATTAAGTTCATTGGCACATAAGGAAGATTGTAAAGAAATTCACATATCCTTGGGTGAATTCCTTCCAAAAAATTTATCATCCACACCTTCCATTGTGGATACTCCTCACGAATAAGCGTGGGAGGTTTTGATTGAGAACCAGTGCTCATGAATGAAGTATTGGCCAGATTTGCCATTGAAATTAGAAGGAGAAAAACAGGAATAAGATGAAACTGATTTAATCGAGTGAAACAGGGTAAAATGAAGAAGACTGGTGTTCTATAAAATGCAGATTAATACCAAAAACAGAATTAATCGAATGAGAATTCGATTCCTGCTCTGATACCAATTGTTAAGACCTGTAAATTCAGATTTGGTATTTGATCTCTTACTCTTGATGATCTTTAGAACGATTACAGTGCAGCGGAAACAATGATAAGAACACAACATAGTATTTAATCAAGAACACACAGATTGATATGAAGAAGATGAACGCAATAGAATAGCTTCAAAGGTGTTTCAATTGATTGAAAATAAGACAATTACAATACTAAAGCACACTGAATTACAAAGGCCTAAGCTGCTATTTATACTAGTTCCTAACGACCTTTCTGACATGACCTAGACGTGTGAAATCATCCAAGCCGTCCAAATAAAGTCGATTAAAGACGTAGACACGTGAGAAGCATGTGCAGCTAACAACCTTTGAAAAACTGCAGAACAAGATCTTCACAGAAGACGTATCCACAGACCCTCTGTTAGCCAGCTCAGAGGCTCTGCTGTAGAAGACTTGTAGGTTCTTATTGCCAGAGGACCATTTTCCAGAACCTCTGTGAGAGACAACAGAGGTTCTGTCATTCTTGACTTGCACGATCAAACAGCTTCTGTTGCTGGTCCTCTGTTGTCTTCTGTGGAAGAACCCCTTCTGTCAACACTTGCAGAAATCTTTTTCATACTTTTACATTAAGTAAAAACTGGAGCTAACACCACCCTTATCCCATGGTACACCTCCACCTGATATGCCACCCTTATTTCCTCATCAAAATACTATGGATTAGTTCCAAATGAAGACAGACCGAAGTCACAACCGTCTTGATGAAACAGCCTCCTAGTTTTATCCACAAAATCTATAGATTAATCCCAAACGAAGACAGACTGAAGTCACAACCATCTTGATGAGATGTCCTCTATAGTTTTCAACCGATAATGGTTTCAAAAACAGTTTTATCATCAAAACTGTTAAACTCAAGAACAATATGTTCTTTCAGTGATTTCCAAACCATCATATCTCCTTTAAATCCTTAAAAACAAGATATCATTTCTGAACATCAATTCTCCTTTAAATCCTCAAAATAGGATATCATTTCCAAAGAAGCAATCTCTTCTTTATCTTTCTAAAACAGTTTCCAAAAACCCAAATTCATAAGACTCATCATAAACTGTTAAAATAGCTTTACTATCCTTTCTTCAAAATCGAACATCAAAACCCAGCAGTTTGTATATAACAATATATAAAGGTTTTTAGTTATCAAAACTCACCTTATCAAGCAAAGATTCTACAGATTTTAAACACACAGTAGTTCTTCAAACAACACAGAATCTTCAAACACTTTTGAACAACAGGTTCTCTTCAAGAACACTCTCACTGCCACAAACACACATTTTCTCTCTAACAGGTTTCTTTCTAAAAATAGATTGATAAGAGATGATCTTATCTCTTTTTCTTTCTTTATATATTTTCACAAAGGCGATGAAGTCTTTTTATTATTTTAAAACTCATAGGCGGTGGGGTTTTATTATTTTAAAACCAAATTTCTTCACCACGAAGATAATATTTATTTTAATAATATATTCCAAATAAGCATGTTATTGCACAAGCACCTTGTGATGTCTAAATGTTCATACAAACATGATAATAATTTTCAAGAATAAGATGAATGAGAGAATAGAGAGAGTAGATCACCAAATGTATGTTGATTAATTGAGAAAGAGAATTACAGCTCTAATTCTGATTACAAAATGATTAATGAGATTGCTAATTACAATTACAAAGGAAACTACTATTTATACTAAGGAAGGAATAAAGCTATTCTATTACAAAACATGTAAAATATGAAGAACCTGAATACAACAATAACGCACATACTTGAACCCAACATTCTCCCCCTTTGGATTCAAGTTCGGACTCTTGTAAATCTTGTCTTTCTAAGTCCAAGGAGTTTCTCCAACCTCCTAAGAGCGTTCCAGTATTGAATCTTCTCCTCGAGCAGATTTATGGCATTGATCAACAGATATCTTTCTTTAGAGCTCATTCTCTGTGACTCTGCAGCCCTGTCATTGTTCACCCTCTTCAAGTCAAGTGCTCGTCATACCAGTCTTATCGTACCATCTGAATACTTGTTTAGCTCACCAAATCTCATAAACTTCTTCACTTGATGCTCAGCAAAGTATATGACTCCGAACTTTGGTTTTTCAAGGATCATGTAGACTGAATAAGCATCAATATCTTCTAAGTCTTGGTCAGGTCTCTTTAGATTGATGAGTCTTTGACTATCTTCAAGACCCATTTGAATATCTATAACCATAGGCAACTTTACATGACACCGTATATATCTTTTAATTGCATCAAGAGCAACCAGAGCTCCATCTTTCCTATTGGTCATATTTATGATCTCACAGTACATATATTCCAAGTCTTCCAAATATAAATTCGGGAAATCAGCTTCACTAAACCTCCAGATTTGCCCATCTTGTCTAGTTATAGTAAA
Organism: Cynara cardunculus var. scolymus; assembly: GCF_001531365.2. NCBI lineage: Eukaryota > Viridiplantae > Streptophyta > Magnoliopsida > Asterales > Asteraceae > Cynara > Cynara cardunculus. The sequence continues at coordinate 7,271 of NW_020204012.1, forward strand.
GACTGGATATCAGACTCTCAGAAGTTTTTGAGCATCGATCTGTTTGATTGAGACAACCTGATGTTTGGTACGAACTTCACTAACAGGCAAACGCTTGGCTTTCAGAAAATGCTTATACTCCAAGCGATAATCTTTGGTTTCCCGATGGATACTAAGGATTTTATCACCACTCAGAGCCTTACGGTGTCGAAGGAAGATTCCAAAGTAGATATCTTCAAGATACGGCTCTCGAATCCTTTCCCTATCATACCCTGGAACATTGGCTATGATTTCAAATGGTACATAATTCCTCGTGAATATCTTTGTAGGATCAACAAGCTCTCTAAGAGCAGGAATATCAGATGTACCAACTACAGTTGCAGTGGTGGATTCTGGCATTGTCTGACGGTCACCCTGAACTGGGAAAACTGGATCTTCCTCATTGATACCTGCTTCAAAGTCAAAGTACAACCCAGTTGACTCGTCAATGTTCTCGATATCCTTTCCAAAATCTTGCACTCCACCCAACACAGTAGAAAACACATCATTGAAACCAACATTGGCAGACAAGTCGAACAACAACCTTGTCCCTACTGTGGAGTCCGTCGGCTTTTCAAACATTGGCTCGATCATAGGACTTGTCTCCATTTCTTCCTCATCTTCTACAATAATAGCCTCAATTATCCTTTCCTGTGTAGACTCTAGGGCAGAATCTTCAGCATTCACATCTTGAGCAGCTGGCTCACTTTCAACACCTAGAGCCTGGGCAGATGTCTCAGCCTCCCTCTGTCTCTTCCTCTCCCCCTCATGATGACTTGGATCCTCTGGGTCATCATGCCTTCTTTTGTGAGAGGTGGCCTGCGATCTGCACGTCTCTTCTAGAGTAGATACCCGTTCAAAGAGGGTATCCATTAAGCTTTTAAGATCTTGGGTGTTCGATGTGATTAACTTACTAACTTTGGTGAAGCTAGAAGCAATCACATCTTGAAAGGCCAAAAACTCTGAGGCTCTAACAGGACGATTTTCATAAACTTGTTGTCTTAAGAGCCCAACTAGATCTGCATCTTCAGCGTCAGGATTTTGAGATGCCATCAATTTAGCGTACCATAGCGATTTGAGTTCATCCACCGTTTGCTCTTGTACCGACGGCTCAGGTACAGGCGGTGGTGATGGCGCAGATGGTTGCTCTTCTTCAACTTGTTCTTTCCCCTTCAGAAGTCTTTTCAGACTTGCAATATGTGCATCCATGTTTTCTTGAACAGCCTTTAGGGCGCAATCCAGATACTCCCGTGATAGAAAGTCTGGTAAACTAACACCTGGATCACTTAGATTACCAGTTGAAACAACAATTGAATAAACTGTTGTGCCTACGTTCAGTGTTGGAATATTGATAGCACTGGTAGGACTTCCTACCTGTCCTTGTGAAATGTCAAACGACACCACTCTAGTCGTTACGGCAAGTTCACTAAGAACTGCAACAAGAGCAACAGATGCTCGTGACTCATGTGTACCTATGTGTATCGACTCTATACTCAAGGTGCACTGAATCAAAGTCGTAGGCTGGGGCAGCGGCCTACTTGTTTCAATAACTACGTTCTCCATATGAGAAGTAGATAGCTGATGTGCTACATCCCCGTGTTCAATTGAAACAACTAGTTGTTGAGAACCAGTTGAGTGGATGGGTGGGGTGTGCATTTGCATAGCTGGGCTAGCTATGTCTTGTTCAATACCAACATTCAACGAATGAATGTCAGTAGTAGATGTGGGTGCCCGGCTATGAGTTTTGGCTAGATAAGGAGCTTGATATTCTTTTTGTGCTCCACTCACACCCTCACCATGTTCTTCTTCGTCCCTTTCAGACATCCTCTCTTCATTTTCAATTTATTCTCCCTCATCTCCTTCTTCGATTGAAATTCCTTGTAGAATACGGTCATACTCATCATATGTTGGTCCATATTCTTCAACATCAAACGACAATGAATGTAGACTTTGACAAGTATGTTTAGCACGAAATACTGGAAAGATGTCATTGATATCATCAACCAATGCTCCAACTGGAATATTATGTGAAAGGATAGTTTGAGCATGGTCATCAGCACCATCATCATCATCATTATCATCATCATCACCAAGAGCTGCCTCACTGTCGGTTTCAGTATCTTCCGAACTTGAAGAAGTTGTGGAAGTACTATCAGATGAAGTACTTTGCCGATCAGATGCTCCCCCCTCCTATTCACCTCTCTCTATTTCATTTTCCCTCAGCACACTACCCTCTTCAGGTAACCCCAGTTCCTGAACTCTCTCATCTATCTCTAACACCTCTCTCACAACTGAGGCATGGGGTGATCTCGGGGAAAGTTCAACCTGTTCTGGTTGAGCTATAAAAATCTATCACTCTCCTATAATCTATCACACACTGAGTAGTCTGATCAGCCAAGGCAATGAGCTCTGGTGGTATTTTCGTAGTCCAAGTCTTCAACTTCAGTATGCTGCTGAATTCTAGACATGACTAATGTCGACCCCATTTCAGCATTGGATCTAGCTGGGTTGTCTTCATATGCATTCATCATTGCCTTAATAAAGAGTTGTAGAAATCTCTGAAAGGGCACAAATTTTCTGGCTTTTGACGGGAATCTTTTTACGTTGACAAGCTCTACCAATTCATTCCAGATGACTAGAGCATAGTCATAGTGTCGCGAGAAGACTATGCCGTGAAAGAATTTGAGAAATGAACTACTGCATGTATCTATCCTCGCAGTCTTTGACGTTAGACATCTGTTTAGAATTGAGAACAGCAGATGCCAGATAGATGGTAGAAACCATCTTTTGAACTGTAATGGGTTAGTCAACTCTGGCGAGTATCCTAACATTTTGATATCTAGGCACAGTTGGTCATCTGATACAAAGTCTTCATATCTGGTAGATCCTGGTCTGGGAAGACGGAGAATCCTTCTTAGTCGTTTTAATGTCAGACGACTAACATATTCATCAACTTCTCCTTCAAAGTACATGGTTTCGTCGTCTTTTGCCAGTGTAAGCGTACTCCAAAATTATTGTAGATACACCATTGGAACAGGTGTATGACTGATAAGGAGTAGGCTATAGGGTGTCCTTTCAGTATTTCAGGGATGATTGGATATTCAGCTGACATATCAAAAGAGAAGGAATGGTTGTTAGGATTTATGTCTATGTATTTTATTTGGAGAAACAAGGATTCGGAGGGTATGGGTTGGTTAGGGGGGGTTTGGGATGTTATCGGATCTGACCGAAAGAACGTGAGATTCCTCGTCAGACTGATGTCGTATGTCCACCATTAACCTGTAAAAATTCAAAAAATATTAGAACCCATATTATTAATACAATTCAAAGTATTGAAAGTAAAAAAAATTTGAGACTTAAAAAAAATTGTAAAAAAAATTGAATTAAACAAAAAAATTTAAATTTTAAAAAAAAATAACTAAATAAAAACTAAAATATTAAGTTAAAAAAATTCTACACTAAAAATTAAAAAAATCTAACACACAAAAATATATATTGTAAAAATAAATTGTAAAAAAAATAAAAAAAATAGTTGAACTAAAACATAAAACAAAGAAAAAAATAAAGTGTTAACCGGATTAAAAGTCTGGTCAACTAAGCAAAAGAAACAAAAAAAAAATCTAAGTCTAAACAACCCTAATCGGAACAACATCAACCGGATTAAGGTTGATCGGAGTAAACTCCGATCACCTTCTCCGGTGAGAAATCCGGTCAAAAAAAATCAAAACTCTAAAAACCACTAAAAAACAACTCTAAAGAAAACTTAACCTAAAATTAACAAAAAGAGACAAAGATTAACCTAAAGAACTTGTTTTATTAGAGCGATTAATTGATAAGTCTGATTCTGGTTATTAAGCATATTACATTTCGAATCAGATTTCAAAGTTTTAGATTCAACATCAATAGGTATAGAGTGCAAACAGTCCATATTTGTCCAATCGAATCAATAACAACAAGGAATATTATTCATAAAGATCAAACATTGTAAACCTTATAAAGAATAGGGAAGAAATAGATGAAGGTTCGAAGATCTTGAGCGATTAACCAGGGAACAATTGACCGGAGACGATAAACAGTAAGAGTGAAAGTAAAAAAATGAAAAGTAAAAAATGGATCGAATATTTATAGTCAAAGTCAAAACCCGTTCAAATTCTAAATCGCTCAAGGGTCCTGAATAGAGTAAATCGGTCAAGAGGTGTCCGATTTATAGAATAAAAATCAACTAAGTGTTTATCCGGACAATAAATCCCTCAAGGCATAGGCGATTTAGAAGAACACCTGTTGGAACTGTAAATTCTGCTTTGATATTGATCTATTACTCTGAATGAACTCTAGGACGATTACAGTGCAGCGGAAACAATATTAAGAACAAAACAGAGTAAAATAAACCAAGAACACACAGTTAAGATAATGAAGAAGATGAACACAGGAGAATAGATTACTTACTTGAATGATCTGTTTGACAATGATAATGCAGCGGAAGTAATAAGAATCAATCACAGTAGAAATCAATAAGAACACGATGAAGACGATTGAAGAACACAAGAGATAGCTTCAAAATGATTTTCAATGGATGAAAATATTGACAATTACAATACTGAAGCACACTGAAATACAAGGGCCTATGCTGCTATTTATACAAGAAAATAACCGTTTTCTGACATGACCTAAAGCAAATTAATCCAAGCCGTTCGATCATAAACAGGTTACAGACAAGAACATGTGATAAGCACGAGCAACTAGTAAACCAAAGTAAAACAGCTAAAGAAGATCTATACAGAAGACATGTTGCAGAACCTCTGTGAGACATGATAGAGGTTCTGTCAGATATAACTTGAAAGCACTTCAAAGCAGAGGACCAGTTTCTAGAACCTCTGTGAGACTCGACAGAGGTTCTGTCACTTGAGACTTGTTCGCTTGARCATCTTCTGCAGTTGGTCCTCTGTGATCTTCTGTGACAGATCATCTTCTGTCAAAASTTGCAGTTTACTTTTTCCATACTTTTACATGAAATGAAATGAGAGCTAACAATCTCCCCCTAAGTATGAAAAAGTAAAAAATTACAAGATATGACTTGATTGAAAAAAAATCACAAGAGGTGATTAAACATCATCCTCTGAAAGAATTATAATGAAAAGAGTTACAAAACTTGAAAGATAAAAAAAAATTTGAGGTACAGGCCGGATTCTGGAATAGAAGAGAGTCACACATCAGACTCTGGGAAGTCGTCTACTGCGTACACGAAATTGGACTTGACAGTTCTGTAGACGTTGAAGATGAACTCTCTGAAGTTGATTTGAGCTTTAATCGCGTCCAAGAGAGGAGACACTTCGCCAACCCTGAAGTTGATTTGAGCTTTAATCGCGTCCAAGAGAGGAGACACTTCGCCAACCCTGTAATGTCTGTTATCCACCTCTGCCAATAGACACTTGAAGATCCATTCCAGCGTATCTGTTGAATACTTGTGAACTTCTGTGGGGTCAAAGAATCTTAGTAGGTCATCCTTGTCCAAATACACAAACCCAAAAACGGGATTGTGTAGAATGGTGTTTGGATAGTACTTAGATACCCAACTAGGCCTGCTATAAGGAGGAGTAATCTTCAGATTCTTCAGTGCTAATCTCATGGCCAACTCAAAATCCTTCTGGCTGTAATACATCACTTGTGCACGCATAACTTCAATCAGCCTTTTGAGAGATATTTGGTATGTTGATCTCCTCTCCATGTAGACGTTAAGGATCTTGTGCATATAGATGACATCATACACGTAGAGGTTATGAAGATCTGCATCAGTGAACGTGTAGATGTTGCGGTATTCTCTCCTTACAACATACTATGAGTAGAGCACGGTCTTCTTTAATAGAGTCCTTGGTGAGATTGACACCAATGATGTGATCATGTGTCATGAGAAGACCTGTTCACGAGGCCTTGTTAATCTTGAGAAGTGGAACTTGGCTACGGCAGAGGGGATATCAGTGAGTTCTGGATCGTAGGGTGGCTCTGTGTCTGTCACAGAGTACTTCCAAATAAGTAATTCTTCTAGGGTGGTGACGGGCTCTGTGCGAACATTCATCGTTGGAATCTTGCTCATAGATTCAAGTATTTCAGAGACCCGTCCCCCTTGTGTAGACTCTGGCATCTTCTGTTCTTCTTCCTCTTCCTCCAGAATCRGCCTCTRGGTTGATCCCTCTGCAAGGATGGGCTTAACRGTTCCTTGCAGAGCATCGAACGTACCCGTGGACGTTGTTTGTTGGACTTGTGGGGCTTGGACTAGTGGGAACGCAGAAGATGTGGCCTCACCTTCTCTGTAATGCATGGGCACCTTGCGTTTCTTTGCCTGTGCCTCTGCAAAGGACAACTTTAAAGCTTTTAAGGTCTCGGGGTCTTCACCCGTATGCTTTTCTTTATCGAATGTCTCTGGAGTTTCTGTACTTGATGAAGACCCTTTCTTTGAGGACTCTGCAGCCTTCTTCTTTTCTCTGTCTGTAGGTTCCCCAATCTTTATGCCTTTCGCAGGTGCTCTGGCTGTCTTCTTTTTGAGCTTTGTAGTTGGGGCCTTCTTTTTCATCTCCTACTTCTTCTCCCCCTCATGACGATCATCATCATCGGCATGATCGTCATGGTTTGGTTTGGCAGAAGCCTTGCATGTTGTAAGGGGAGCCCTTCTCAAATGGCGTAGGATTCGAGTGGCTGCCTTATACATCTTTTCAATTACCTTCTCTGCACCCGCAGAGGCGTTCATCACGTCAAGCTCTATAGCCCACATGAGTTTGGAGACGGTGGATAGAACTTCTGCACGAAGGAGTTGACCTTCCTTGGCAAGCTTGGTCAAGCCTTCTGCGATTTTGTCGTTGGAAGAAAAGAGCTCCAGTTTGAGCATAGTGAAGTGGTCGATCAAAGTATTCCCTAGAGCATCCACCATGGCGTCCAGTTCTCTGCGAGTGGCCAAGTGGTTGATGTTGGCAGTTGAGGACTTAGATTGGATGCCATAGGTGACC
>NW_020204013.1:0-14731 GCF_001531365.2 Cynara cardunculus var. scolymus
GTTCAAAGATCTACTCTGTCAATCCATTCTATTGTTCCATCTTTGTTAATCAAGGTCTACATCATTTGATTTCTTATTCATATACCTTGATCATATGGATTTATATTGAACTTGTGGACTGTTTGGACTTAATCTTCATAATACATTCATATCGAATCTGAAATTGAAAAATAAGAGGATAAACATAAATTAAAAACGGTTTTATCTCTGTTTGATTGTGTATTCCGATTTCTTTTTGTGTGTATTTTGAGTTTTTAGTTTGTATTTTGTTTTGTTTTTAGTGTGTATTTCGAGTTTTTATTGTGAAAATTTTTGTGTGTTGAACGGATAATTCACCGGACAAGGTGATCGGAGTTCATTCCGTTCAACCTTAAACCGGTTGATGATTGTCCGATTTAAGTTCTTTCCTTTTTTTAGACTTAGTAATTTTTGTGTGTGTGAATGCTTTATTGTCCGGATTTCTAATCCGGTCACAATCGTTTCTTCTAAGTGTTAGATTTGTTCGTATGTTGTCCGGACTCCTAATCCGGTCAATAACTTTCATTTTTTTCTAAGTGTCGTATCTTAGTTGTTTTATTTTGAGTTTTATTTTTTTTGAATTTTATTTTTTCCCGTGTCAATTTTTTTTAATTGTTTTAATTTTTTTAGAGTTTATTTTTTTGTGTGTAGAATTTTTTTTTAATAAAATGGTTTCTAATATTTTTTAGAATTTCTTACAGGACAATGGCGAATCAACGACATCAATCTGACGAGGAATCTCATGTTCCTTCAGTTAGATCTGATAACATTCCTATTCACCCGCCCAATCAACCTATCCCATCAGAAACTCTTTTCCCTCAGATTAAATATCTAGACATAAAACCCAATAACCATGTCTTTTCTTTTGCTATGCCAGCCGAATACCCGATCATTCTAGAAATTCTGAAAGACCATCCTATATCATAGTCTTTATCCGCAAATACACCTATTCCGATGGTGTATTTACAACAATTCTGGAGCACACTCACTTTAGAAAAAGACGGGGACACAATTTACTTTGAAAGAGAAGTTGACGAATATGTCAGTCGTCTGACATTGAAACGTCTAAGAAGAATTCTTCGTCTGCCTGGACCAGGCTCTACTGGTTTTGAAGATTTTATATCAGACGAACAACTGTGTGTGGATATCAAGCGTCTAGGATACTCGGCAGAATTGAACAATCCAACTCAATTCAAAAGACGATTCCTGCCATCAATTTGGCACTTATTGTTCTCAATTTTGAATAGATGTCTGACGTCAAAGACAGCGGGATTAGATACCTATAGTAGTTCATTCCTTAAATTCTTTCATGGTATCGTCTTCTCAAGAAATTATGACTACGCTTTAGTCATATGGAATGAGTTGGTAGAGCTGGTCAACGCAAAAAGATTCCCGTCTAAATCTCGGAAGTTTGTGCCATTTCAGAGGTTTCTACAACTGTTCATTAAGGCCATGATGAATGCTAACGAAGATATACCGGCTAGATCCAGTTCTGAAAAAGGGCCGACATTCACCATAACCAGAATTCGACAGCATACTGAAGTGGAAGACTTGGACTCTATAATGCCAGTACCAATAGCCATTGATTATAATCAGATCTCTTTCTTTCATTCTCTCAATGAAATTCAGAAATCTATCTTTCCACTGATTATAATCTCCGCGAAATAGCACTAGTGGCTTGGTATCAGTACCAATAGCCATTGTTTCCCGTGAACTCATATTATCAGTTCGTATGAAATAGGATCAAATGCAATTCAAAGTTTGAATTAAATGATCAGTTTACCAAAATATATCTGATAATGTTCAAACAAAAATATGCACTCATTCAACACTTAGAGAAATTAAGCAAACAAGCTTATCCAAATTAGAAATCCGGTCAAGCTTATCCGGATTAGAACTCCGGTCAAGCTTATCCGGATTAGAAGTCCGGACAACAAACTTTTCAACAAGTTATTCGGATTAGAAGTCCGGAAACAAAGAAATTTAAATTGCACAGAATCACGTATCAACACTTAATCAAATTTAGACAATTAAGCAAAAATTATGCGGATTAAGCAAAAGTCAATACGGATAAAGCACAAAAATCAATTTGAATTAAAATTCTTAAATCGGATGTTTTCAACACTTAGTTAAAATTCCAAAATGAAAATCGGACATAAAAAGTCAACAAGTCAAGGTCAACTAAGTYAACAAGTCAAAGTACGAATAAGTCCTTTTTAAAAACAAATCGATCAAAAGTCAAAGATTTAAATCGATCAAAAGTCAAAGATTTAAATCGATCAAAAGTCAAAGATTTAAATCGATCAAAAGTCAAAATCCGTTCAATGTCAATATCAATGTACGATCAATATACAAGTAATAAATCGCTCAATAGACTAAAATGCACAAAGTATAAGTCTTACCAAGCGGATTTTCTTAATCGCTCAACAAATCGCGCACAAAACATAAACGACTTACCCATCGGATTGTGTAAATCACCCAATAATCCGCACAAGTTACAAACGACTTACCAGACGGATTATATAAATCGCTTGACTATCCGCACAAGAGTTACCCGGATAAACCTAAATCGAACAAAACTCAACACACGAATATTAAATCGAACAAGCTTTAAACGGATTACAACCTAAACCGATCAAGTGTTAACCGTACTAAAGTTCAACCAAAAACACAAATTTCACACTTTTTACCAAAAAATTGGATCAAAACATGAAAAATTATGAGTTTTGAAGAACATTCAACAGAATACGAAAACTCAAAAATCGATTAAATCGGATTCAAAACTTGTTTAAAATCAAAAACAGTGTGAATCAAAGTTGTTCGAAACTCAAATGTGAATCTAGCGATGCAAAAATTTTCAATTAACAATCAAAAATCAACCAAAATAAGCTCAAAAACAGATTCTGGATGAAGAACACTATGAACAGATGATGAATATCAAAAATCCAGATCGAACAATCCACTAAAATTCGTATAAAATTGTGCAAATTCGTTTAATCCTCTAATCAAAACTGCTGCAGTCTGCTTTGATACTAATTGTGAAGTCCAAAATTCATACAAATATGATATCAATCTTCAAGAACACGATGAATGTAAGAATAGAAAGAACAAATCACCAAATGTAATTTCCTTGATTGAGATAGAGAATTACAGCTCTAAATCTGATTACAATCTGCTAATGACTTGATAATGACAATTACAAAAGAAAATAATATTTATACTAAGGAAGTAATAAAGCTACACTATTACAAAAACATGTAAGATATGGAGAAACTTGAATACAACAATAATGCTCATTCTCAAACCCAACAGAACTGAATAACATGATTTCATTAGTGAAACTGGTTTCATGGTTCCTAACCAAAATGAAATTGGTTTTGTTAAGGAAACTAAATATAGTTCACTCAATGGTACATTTTAAAAATTGAATAATATGATTTCATTAATGAAATTAGTTTCATGGTTCCTAGCCAAAATGAAATTAGTTTCGTGAATAACATTTTGAAAACTGGATAACATGATTTCAATAATGAAATTTGTAAGAAAATCAATTTATTCATGAATTTTATAAATAAAACAAAACAATATGCTCAAAATCTGAAAAATATCATAATTATAATATTAATAAATCTGGAAAGATTTGTAAATTGAAAAAAAATACCAATTTCTTTTGTTATTATGAATATGAAATAAATAAATTCCTAAGAAATAGATGATTATAAATAAACTTTGAAATAGACTGATTATTTTTATTTAATACAAAATATTAATGTTAGTAAGTATCTATTAAAAATTTACCGGTTTCAAGATTATTATAAAAATAAATTAATTGATCATTTCATAAAAAATCTCTAATCTATATAATCATCCCGAATTAAATAAAATTAAAATATTCCTATAGTCAAAGGACAATCATACACTTATGAATTAAAAATAAAGAAAATTAAATGGAATTATGCTATTGGTTGATGCTAGTTTGTACAGTTTGTACAAATGGGAGCGGTTTGTATTTAATCGCTCATATATATATATATATATATATATATATATATATAGGGGTTCATTCGAGGAAGAACTGATTAGTTTGTGGTAACCGTAAGATCCAATCTCAACCACAAATTAATAATTAAATTAGGAAATTAATAATTTTGGTAATTTTAAATTATAATATTAATTAAAGGCATTTTAATCATTCTAGATTTTTTCTCTCTCATCTCTCCTCTCAACTCTCTCCGTCAAACACTTCTCTTTCCAACAAACACCATATCAACACATGATGCACACTATGATACGCTTCATAAAATAATGAAAAAACACAGTGTGATACACTTGGTAAAAAATATTACCTGATATATTGTGTTACATTTTGTGAAACAACAAAAATATATTGTGATACACTTCGTATAATGACAAAATTACATTGTGATATACACTATGACACCAGATATGGTTAATGAATACAACTGTGATACTACTATGTTATCACTGCGATACCCAATAAGTTTTAACAGTAAAGAATTATATATTTATTTTCTCAATTGTAACTTCATAGAAAGAAACTTTTATAATTTGTTTGATTAATAAGAAAACAATATCAATTAATTGAGAGTTAAGAAAAATATTAATAAAATTACTAATACACCATTTTTCTTAATTAAGGTAATACAATTAATATAATAAAATGATTGACTCATATTGGATCTCACAGTTACCACAAACTAATTAGTTCTCATTTGATTATGCCCCTATATATATGTGTGTGTGTGTGGGCCTAATCGAATGAGAATTATTTTGTTAGTGGTAACCGTGAGATCCAACATAAACCACTCGTTTAAGATATTTAAGAATATTTCTTAAATAAGCTAAAAGGGTAATATAGTAATTTTATTTTTGACAACTAATCAAAATATTTAATTAAATTTCTTAGAAGAAAATATTTAATTAAAATTAGTTACCTAATATATCAGTTACCTAATATACATCGTATTTTAAAAACGTTTATGAATCAAAGTGTATCATAGTGATAATGTTCACAATGTTTTACATGTATCACAATGTATTTTCTTTGTTTTATGAAATGTATCATAGTGTGCATTTTTGTTATTTTCATTACTTTACAAAGGGCATCACATTGTACATTTTGTATGTATATCTGGGTATCACAGTGTGTATCTTGTGTTCACATAACGTTTATTGGAATAAGACTTGCTGAATAAGATTCGTTAGAGAGAGTAAAGAGGAGAGATGAGAGATGATATTTATAAAATCCCTAAAATGCCCTTAATTAATATTTTAAGTTAAAATTACCAAAATAATTAATTTCTTTATTTAACCTTTGATTTGTGGTTGAGATTGAATCTCACGATTACCACAAACTAATCAGGCCTCCTTTGATTGAACATATATATATATATATATATATATGGTCTCATTCAAGAGAGAACTGATTAGTTTGTGGTAACCGTGAGATCCAATCTCAACCACAAATCAACGGATAAATTAGAAAATTAATAATTATGGTAGTTTGAGTTAAAATTATAATTAGAGGGCATTTTAGATATTTTTAAAAAACTTCTCTCTCATCTCTCCGACCTCCAATCTCCGGCCTCCAGTGAACATTAATTCGGCAGGTACCAAAGTAATCACAAAGATACACAATGTGATACTGTTGGGTTCAAGATTAGAGCTTAAAAGTTGTATTCAAGTTTCTCCTCAGAATAGTTTTACTTGTAATATTTTAGCTTTTACTTTCCTAGTATAAATAGGAAATTCCTTGTAATTGTAATTAGAGCTTTTGTCATTAATACTGAAATAAAGATTTGGCTGATGTAATTCTCTCTCTCTCCAATCTAATCATTACTTACATCATTCTTAGTGTTCATCATTGTTCATATCAATCTATGAAGATCACATCAAGATTTGTATGAAATCTGGACTCCACAGATACTCATTGTGATATACTGTGATACCATTGTGATACCAACTATGATACCAACTCAAACTTAAAAACAAATATACACAATGTGATACTCATTGTGATATACTGTGATACCTGCCGGATTAATGTTCACCGGAGGCCGGAGATTGGAGGTCGGAGAGATGCGAGAGGAGTTTTTAAAAAATACCTAATATGCCCTCTAATTATAATTTTAATTCAAACTACCATTATTATTAATTTCTTAATTTATCCGTTGATTTGTGGTTGAGATTGAATCTCACAGTTACCACAAAATAATCAGTTCTCATTTGATTAAGCCCATATATATATATATATATATATATATATATATATATAGGGCCAAGATCAAATGTTAACCACAATTTTTGTGTTAACCTTATTAACTGATCTTGACCATCCAAATCTATAATCAACGGTTAAGATTAATCAATAAAAAATTAAATTTTAAAGTTTGAATTTTAATAAGGTCTAGTGAACAATGATGAAAGAGGCATTTTGGCAAGAAAAAATACATTTATCAAGGGTATTCTAGTAAATTGAATTCATTTGTAACCCCCAAACAATTAATGGGGAGTTACAAACAATCATATCCCAAAAAATATGCATTCATATTATTATTATTATTATTATTATTATTACTATTGATCTTCTATGTTTATTCTTGTATGAATTCCTAAATCACATAAGAAACACGGTAGTAACAATTTTCGGTATTGATCAATTTGAACACAAATGAACCGTGAACACAATTTGAACAAAAATGAACAACCGTGAACACAATTTGAACACAAATGAACCGTGAACACAATTTGAACAAAAATGAACAACCGTGAACACAATTTGAACACAAATGAACCGTGAACACGATATGAACACGATATGAACACAAATGAACACGATATGTTCAATTTTTGGCCCATATATTCACTTACATAGACGTCCCACAAAATTAATTAAGGTAGCATATGTTAATTTGTGTTCATCTGTTAATTTGTTCAAATTGTGTTCATGGTTCATTTGTGTTCAAATTGTGTTCACGGTTGTTCATTTGTGTTCACGGTTCATTTGTGTTCAAATTGATCAATACCGAAAATCGTTACTACCGTGTTTCTTATGCGATTTAGGAATTCATACAAGAATGAACATGGAAGATCAATAATAAAAAAAAAAATTAATAAGATGAATGCATATTTTTGGGATTTGATTGTTTGTAACTCCCCATTAATTGTTTGGGGGGTTACAAATGAATTCAATTTACTAGAATACCCTTGTAAGGGTAAAATGAACAAGACATACCTATAAGAATAATGAAATTTGATTGGTTGAAAGGGTTTTCAAAGTTAACACAAAAATGATGGTTAACATTTGATCTTCCCTATATATATATATATATATATATATATATATATATATAAGCAACAACCAAGCACCGTGGCAGTATTTGGTTGTTGCACTGTATATGTCGAAGGCTTGGAAAATTATTTTTCTTTAATTTAACTCTTTTTACTTATATTTTATTGATGAATATGAAATAATTATTTAAGAATTGTTAGACTTGATTTTGTAATTCAAGTAGAAGGGCTTAATGAATATTTTTACAACTTCAGTTTTGTAGTATAAATAGTTATTTGTTCCTTATCTTTGAAAGGTTGAGCTCTCTATTGTATATCCTTTCTCAATCAATACAAAATCTTTGATGGCATCTTGAATTCCTGTATCTTTGCATTGTTGTAGCTTGATGTGGGATTAACAATTGGTATTAGAGCAAGTGCAAGATTGATTTGATCGAGAAAGCATCAAATTTGGAAGAAATTTCAAGTTTATTTGAAGTTTTTCTAATTTTTCAAAAAATCGACTGTTTCAAGATTGATCATGGTGATTTTGGAGTTTTTGGTTTGTTGATACAAATATGTTCGATTATCATATGTGATCAATCCTATTAAGTTTGATCATCAAATTCTAAGATTTGATTGGTCAATTTGAATATTTTATATGATTTTTAGATATCAAACTCGAAGATAATGTTCTTGAAGAATTTGGATTAATTCTTGCTTTTTGATCTAAATTTGTGATTGAAGCCTTTATTAATCTTGTTTTTGCATCATTTTCGAATTCTATGATCAAGATTTCAAAGTGATTAATTGATTTTTGAAGTTTGGATTGAACAGATAGGTAATTAGACCACATCTATGAATATCGCATGCTCTTCATTAGATGTCGCAGGAATCATCATTGTCACGAGATTGAAGTTTTGGTGAGAGATATTGCATAACACTTAGTTTTGGTGTTGAAGAGTTGTGCAACATTAAGGGGTATGCGAGAAGTGGTATATATCACACATCTTAGTGTGCGACATTCTTAAAAATCTCATGATATAGTGTGTGATATCCCTTGTTGTGCGACATTTGGTCAAATGTACAACATTTGATCAAGTGTGCGACATTTGACCAAGTCTGCGACATTTGACCAAGTGTATGACTTTTGACTTTCTGGTTGTTATTTTTGAGATTCGAGTTTGACTTTTTAGATTAATTCAAACATCTTTGTTTACGATCATCCAAACTTAAGACAATGCCTTATCGGGAGGCTATGGTGATTGGTTTCGATAATAAGCCACCATTTCTATTCCGTGGGGATTATTCACAATGGAAGAATAGATTCCTAGACTTATTGATCGACATGAACTGAGTGAAGAAATATTGTTATCATTAAAAGAAGTCCTGCAAAACACTTATAGATGTATTAGGTGTACCAGATGTTAATCCTCTAATTTTGCCCAAGAAACACCGAAAGATCCATCAAAGATGACAAACAAGAAGAAAAGTCGTGTTAAAGATGATACGTTGGCAAGGTCAAATTTGCTTAATGGTCTGACAAATGATATAATAGCATTGACAGTCACAAGACAACAAAGGGTACGTGGGATCAAAAATCTAAGCAAATGATGGGTATAGAGGTTGGAACACATATCAAAGTTACAAGTTATATCATAAGTTATGATGACTTTAAAGCTAAAGAAGGAGAAAGTATAGAGTCTGATATGGTAATTTGTCGAATGAACTCAGGAAGAATGGTATTATAAAGACCAACATTGAGAATAATGTCAAATTTTTGAATTCATTATCATTAGAGATATTCAACCAGTGATCGTCTCCTGCCATTAACGCCTTACCTGCTTCTTTCTGTTTTGCTAACAACATTTTATTCTTGTAATATTCTGAATTTTGGACCACCGGTTTTTACAATCCTTAGCAAAGTGTCCTGGTTTTCCACAGTTGTAACATTTCAGAATATCCTCCATAGAATTATCTTCAGACTTCTTGACCTCATTTTTCTTCCCATCAAACTTCTTGTTCTCATACTTCTTTCCATCAAACTTGTTGTTATCAAACTTCTTCCCATCATACCTTTTCAAACCTAAAGAAAATCTTTGTTTGTTCGAGGATGGCTTTTTATAAAACTTCTTTTAAAATGCCTGTGTTAATAGAATCATGGCCTGCTTTAAATCCTGCAACTCTGAATCTAAATCACTTTTCTCAATCTCACCACCTGAAGTCTTACTTTGCTCTTTCTCAAACCTTGAACTCCTGGAATTGAAGAATACCTTTGCTTTTTATCTGAAACCAAAGCCAATGGATTTGAAGTAGATTTCATTGTCTTTTTCTAAACCTCTAAAATCTTTGTAACCTCATCCTGATTCTGCTTGATATTTTCATATATGAAATGAATATCCAACTCAGACAAGTTCTTGTTTTGGATGATATTTGTAGCAAAACATTTTCCTTTTGGCCTCAGATTAAGAGGAGGAATTTCAAGCGAATATGTGTTTCATGGCGAGAGAGCAAGAGGATTATGATTCTAACAATGACAATCGTGACTCTTGTTTTGAGTCTGCATTTGAGGTAAACTCTAATTCTTTGAGGAACAAATGAATAATATGATGCTCATGATTCAGGATTTTGAGGAAAAACTAAAAAAGAAGAAAAAGTTGGTTTTATCCTTGGAAACTAGATTGAAAAAGGAGCATGATATTGTTCTATATCTATCTGTAGAAAATGCTCAAAATCTGAGTTTTATCGCTTCTTTAGAAGATGATAGAAGAATTCTTAAAGAAGAGAACGGAAGTTCTTTAAAGAAAAAAATTGATTTATCTAAAAAATTAGAAATTTCTAAAAGTGAGAGTGGTGAACATGCTTGCAAATATCGGTCAATTTTTGTTGAACGTATTGATCTATATGCCAAAATAAGGATCTTGAATTAAATTTTTGAAAAGATGTCAAACAGATCAGACAATTTATCTAAACAAGCCAAAAGAGTTCAAATTTATTAATCCTAGAACAGGTTTAAGATATGATAATCCAAAGTACTTGAAAAAGGTTGTGTCACAAGTTATAACTCATTAAAATGTTTTGTATATGGTTCTTGGACAAGAATATAAAATGAATTTTACACAGTCATCTGATGATGTTGAAGCTAAAGAAGATGAAATCGAAAAAGAACTGATAAAATGCAACTTCCTATGAATTATACTAATTTGAATGAAAGTTATGAGTCAAGAGGTATTTACTTTCATGGTTATCCTAAAGAGGAAATGTCTGCAAAAGATTTTTCTGAAAAATCTACTGTTTCTAAACCTTAAATTCCAAGTTCCATTCTTGAAAAGAAAATTTCAGAACTTGAGGAAGTTTTTGAAAACCAGATAAAGTCATTTGAGATTGAAAGAAATCAATTTTTAAACAAAACCAAAAGAACTTGAAGAGATTAATGCATCTTTTTCTACAAAAACTGGATTCTCAAGCTGATGGTTTGAGAAAAGAAAGAGTTATGTAATTTGAAAAACAAGTTCAATTTATTACAAAATTAAAGAGTTTGAGGAAGCTAACACATCTAGAATTTAAGAAACTTCCGAACCAAATATTCTTTAATGTTTCTACTGATTCAGAAGCTTTTTCGTGCAAAGCTTTCATGGGAAAAAATTTGTGTGCTTCTAAATCTTCAATATCAATAGCTAATTTTGTGAAAAACATGAATCAAATGAATTTTGATAATTTGATGAATGCTTACGTTAATCTGAATGAACAAGCTGTTTTGTTTGAATTTTTTGAAAAATCAAAAGATCCTGATTTTGTTGATATTAAAGGAAAAGGCAAGGTTGAAATTCCGGTAAAGATTTACATAGGTGAATCTTCTAAAACTGTTTTTAAAAATGTTCCTAATAATACCTACTATTCCTCGACGAAATCAAAATGGTATTCCCAGAAACGCAATGAAACTGAAAAATCTTCAAAGAAACATGTTAATCATTCAAACTTCTCTAATTATGTTTTTTCTGATATTTTAGATCATCCAGTGAAAACTTTTAGACAAGTTTGGCGTGTTAGGAGATCTTCTAAAGAAATTGAAAGTAGAAAATCATTTGATTCAGTTTCAAATGTAATGAAAAACAAATTTCTTGGTGATAGTGTTTGTGATGTTGCTTCTTTTGTTTCAAAAAATGTTTTTAAATTTTTGTGTACAATTTATTAAATAAAGAAATTAATCAAATAGTCACAAGAGAATATTTGTTGTTCTACATGTAGATTAAATGATTTTGCACATCAAGATAATTTTCAGAAAATGGTTTGACACTTATTGTGTTAGTTTTTACTTTCTCATAAAAAGGAAATGACCCATGTTTCGATGGGTTCATTAATATGTTGATTCATCTAACATAAAGGATCCATGTTTCGATGGGTACCTAAATCTGAATAATTTGTTTTGCAGCCAGTCATGTGTTGTATTTAGATTCTGGTGGTTCTACTAGGTGAAGAGAAAATTTGACCAACTATGTTGACAAATATGGTGGAACAGTTAGGTTTGAAAATGATCATTTTTCTCTGATAATAGGTTATGGTGATATTGTCCAAGAAAATTTGACAATAAAGAAAGTTTCATATGTTGAAGGACTTGGACATAATTGTTAGCATTGCACAGTCTTGTGACAAGAATTTAGAAGTAAATTTTAAAGCTAAACGATATACTCTCAAACTGAAGGCGGGTCAGAGATTTTAGCTGGAACTAATAGTTCAAATTTGTATACGACTAATTTTTCAAGTATGAAGTCTTCAAAAAAGCTTCTATGCAACAGAGTTGGTTCTGGCATAAACGATTATCTCATTTGAATTTTGAAGGCATCAATAAGCTTGTAAAAGGTGGTCATAGGCTTACCAGATTTGAGGTATGAGAAGACCATCTATTTGCAGCTTGTGAAGTAGGTAAGATGAAGTGTTCATATCACAAATCTAAACCTAAACAGAATACTAAGTGTCCTTTACAGGTTTTACATATGGATTTGTGTGCCCCAATGAGAATCCAAAGCATAATTGGCAAAAAGTATGTGCTTGTGATAGTAGATGATTATTTTCGGTGCACATGGGTATATTTCTTGAGATCAAAGAATGAAGCCCCAAAGTTGATCATTTCATTCATCAAAAGTGTACAAGTGAACCTGCAACTGTATGTTCAGTCGATCAGATCGGATAATGGAACTGAATTCAAGAATAAAGTTTTGGATTCTTTTCTTGAGTCAGTTGGTATTACTCATACTTTTTCGGCTGCTCGGACCCTGCAACAAAATGGTGTCTTTGAAAGAAGAAATCAGACACTAGTGGAAGCTTCTTGCACAATGCTTGCTCACTCAAAATTACCTTTATTCTTGTGGGCTGAAGCCGTAGTGACTGCATGTTTCACACAAAATAGATCGATCATAAACAAACGCTTTGGTAAAACTCTTTACGAGATCATCAACAATAGAATACCTAATATCAAATTCTTTCATATTTTTGGTTGTAGGTGCTTTGTGATAAATGATAAAAATGATCGTGGCAAGTTCACCTCGAAAGAAGATGAAGCTGTTATCACTCGGCTGTATATAGAGTCTACAACAAAAGGACGACAATTGTGAATGACAACGTAAACATTAAATTTGATGAATCAAGAGATATAAGTTCTACACAAGATGGTTCATAACCTATATTTTCTGGAGTTTTAGCTTATGAGCAAATTAGTTCTGGATATGTACTAAATCCAAATATTGCTTCTTCATCAAATACTCAATTTTCTAATTTAGATTTGTTACTTGAGAATTTTTACGATGAATATTTTGGTACTTACAGATCTAATCCTATTTCTAAAAGTGATCAATTTGTAAGTGTGGAGGACCCAATAGTTGTTTCCATATCTAGTATTACTTCACCAATCGAATCTGACGAACCTAATGAAATTCCTGTCATTGCCACTCCCAGTAATGAAGATTCAGAGACTTCTACACCAAGTGATGATACATCATTATACCAGAAGTTCATGATGTTAATTCAAGTGATAAAACTCCAATTGTTTAGTCTACTGTACCTCAGGTGTCTTCATCTGTGACTCCATCTGCTTTGAAATTCAACATTGAACCATCACTTGAGTCGTTAGAAAACAATCTTCCTAGTACTTATGCGAATCCTTACAATGACCAATTGACCTATCAACCACTTCCCCATGATCTGAAATGGACAAAGGATCACCCGTTGCATCAAGCAATTGGAGATCTTATGGCTTATGTTAGAACAAGATCTGCATCAACTAAGGAGGGTTTATTTGCTAAATTTCTTAGCAAAATATAACCAAAAATGGTTTCTGAAGCTCTTGCACATTCAGACTAGATTTTAGCCATGGAATCAGTTCGAAAGGTTAAAAGTATGGAGATTGGTACCTCATTCGAATGATAAGTCCATAATTGGAACAAAGTGGATTTTCAAGAACAAGAAAGACGAAGATGGTGTTGTTGTTTGTAACAAAGAAATATCGATTGCAAAAGGATACCGCCAACAGGAAGGAGTAGATTATTGTAACACCTCCAAACGCCACATTTGCATATAACACATATTTCATTACATGGAAATATAGTTTACATCACATGGTCCCACTAGTACAAGGATTCCTATATGTACAAAATCTACATATAAAAAATTCCAAAATAATATCTTGTACTATCACATGTAATACACCATGTATTATCCAAAATAAGAAATCTCAAGCAGATCTCCAAAAGCAGATATCAGATTAAGGAAAATAATCATATTTTCCCTTTCCCTTTACTATCCCTGGACCCCGCAGTTCCTGTATTGCATATTTTTAAAACAGGAAAATGAGGATTAGACCAGAAGGGTCTAGTGAGTAAATCCCTTCTTTGTAAATGCAGGGTGATAAACACCAAAATATAATAAAGTATATTTGCCCAAAATATTTGCATTTCAACCAAACAATGCAGTCCTCAATGATATGAATAACAGGACAAACTTAATAACATCAATTCCTGTTATAAAATGCATCTGCTTAAAGATCCAACAAGTGTTAAACCCCACAATGCAAAATGTAAAAAGTAATGAAAAACAMHAAGTGATGAAGAACCAGAAGACCAATGAAGACATCAAGGCAAAATCGACTAAGTCTGGAATTCAACCATTGGATCGATGGATAGTTCAACCATTGAACTGATGGACAAGTTCAACCATTGGACCGATGGACAAGTTCAACCATTGGATCAGTGGACAAGTTCAACCAGAGGATCAATGGACAGGTTCAAGGATGCGATGGAAAGAGCATCCTCATCGATCCTCTGGACAARCAACACTTAGAAGATTTTCCAGCACTTCATCCAAGCATGTAATGAAGATTTGAAGATAAGGATGAAGTCATCATATCATGAATGACAGCTGGAGATGACAA
>NW_020204014.1:0-14841 GCF_001531365.2 Cynara cardunculus var. scolymus
GAGGACAGTCGCTGATGAGTCATAAACACGTGTAGAGACCAAAGATAGAGGGGAGGAGAAAATGGCTGAGACTGATGGTCGTGAGCGGTCAGCATTGGCAATGCTGATATTCTAACCTTCATTGATTTGGGTCACTGAGGCGGTTGGGATACGAGCCACTGGTATGACAGTGATTTCAGATATCACTGAAGAGCTCTGAAGGATAGCTGAAAGTGCCTCGAGGGTAAGGCTAGTTTCAATAGCTGAGACCTTTTGAAAGGTCATAGCCAGAGACGTGGTTATCCCCTTTTTGGCCTTCTTGGCCCTCGAAGGAGAACCAAGAGTCGGTTGAAAGGATGGGCGTTTGTACGAGAGGGTTGTGGTGGTTGGGTTAGACTTAGAAGGGGATTTTTCTTTGTCTTAGCCACCTTAGAAGGAGAAGAAGAAGGAGCAATTGAAGAGGATTGGACAACAACAGAAAGTCCAATGTTTCCATCTAACAACTTATGATCCAGAATCCTGGATCCAAGCTTGCAGAGAGGAAGGTTACCTTCCTTGGAGTACTTATCGCCAAACATCTTGGCAAACACCATTGAAAGGAATCTGGTGTAGGGAAGGACTTTCGTCCCCTGGTGCTTGTTCATTTTCAGCGCTAGGTAGTCGAAGATCACAGCCGTATAGTTGATGGGTCGGCGGCGGATGACAAACACGCCGATAGTGAGGGCAACCCTCGAGGCCTGATCTTGACCTCCAGTCTTTCCACCCATGCTCTGGATGAAGTGTGAGAAGAGGTATTGCCACACCGCTAACATACGGTTCTTCTCGATTTTTACAGTGACGTGAGAGGTTCATTGGAGTCTTTCTTTAGTGGCCAAGCATAGCAAATGTCATCAAGGCAGGCGATGATGATTTCTGTTGAAGGATCGCTAGCGAATCGACCCTTGGCAAATCGAAGAGCGTGCCTTACCGTAGTCACACCAAAGTTGACGGTCATACGATTGAAAGTGAAGGAGATTTTCTCCACCTGTTGACCATTTTTGTCAGTGTCCTGCACCACTTCAGCGGTCATCCAGAATTGCTGAAGGGCTTCCTCACCATGACGGCTTCATGGGAAAGAGCATAAGCGATAGGTTACATCTTAAGGATGGCAGGAACATCCTCGTAAATGCGGAATTTCTACGCGAATCAAGATCGTGTAAATAGGTATAATCCATGTAATCGTAGAAACTATCATGGAGCCATCTCCTTATTTTTCTGTCAAAAATAAAGGTTTTGTTGGAAGGGACGTCCAACAAGGCGACGTGCTTGTTTGCCTTGAAGGTCACGTCTTCAACAAAGAAGTTCACGTTCTTGGCGGCCCTTCTATTAAAGATAAGAAATAAGAAATAAGAAATAATAGGTTTTGTTAGTAGTCCAAGATTAGAATGTGAGTTTTTTAAGTTTTAGAACAATAAACTTCTTTTGAAAAAAATCCACAAAGAAGATATTAGGGTTTTCAAGAAGATTAGTGTTTTTGAAACTTTAGATTATAATCAAGAAAAAGAATGTGTTTATAATCTTAATGGTTGTATTTAAAAGAAAAACAAGGTTCTTAAAGAAACAAACATATTTTTATTAGAAGAATATGAAGAACAGTTCAAAATATTTAAGAAGTATCGATCTTAGAGTTGTTAGAAGAAAAGGTCGAAAGTTTTGAGGGTTCTTAGGTAATTCTAGCTTGCAAGTTCTTTTCGGCAAAGGTTCGTCAAAGATTTTTATGGTAGGAGGAGAGTGAAAAGAAATAGGAGACAGGAAAATACGACTTTTGAGGAAACGCCAGGATGAAAAAGATGGCAAGTTCTCATCCACGATTGGATGGAAGTTGGAGGAGGTTGTGTGTGTCAGAATGGTACTCACGTCTCAAAGCAACTCGTATTGGTAACAGAGAATGTCGTCATAAAGACGGTTCATTAACTATTTCAGTGATGGTTTTGTTTTAAGAAAGAAAAATATCTTAGAAGAATATATTTCCATAAAAGAGTCAGTGATAATAGAAACACCGAAACTATCTTTTTAAATCATTTGGGTCACTAAAAGAAGAAAGGTTCAGTGATCATTTTGATTTTAAGAAAAGATAACTATAAAAGAGATATACTTATTTAAAAATGTTCAGTGATAGAAGGAATCACTGAAACAACCTTTTAAAACGTTTTGATCACTGAAGAAGGAAAGCTTCAGTGATAGTTTTAAGTTTTAAAGAAGAAGAGCGAGTACACATACCTTAGAGAGAGTAGATACATTTACTCAAAAGTTCAAGGATAGAATGAGAGCATTGAATCATTTCACTTACTGATTGATGCTTATAGCTGAAAGAAATTAATCTTCAGCTTAGTATTCCAGGTTCGCTGATCAAGATGTTAAATCTTGTCTCATCAAGAGGGTTGGTGAAAAGGTCAGCGAGTTGGTAATCAGTGGGAGCAAAGTGAAGTTCAATATCACAATTCATAACATGATTTCTAATAAAACGATATCTGATCTCTATATGTTTGGTCTTGGAGTGAAGTACAGGGTTGTTTGCAATAGCAATAGCAATAGCACTTGTGCTAAATAGATAAGAATCTTTGAAAACTGAAGATCGTAGTCGTTAAGATGGTTTTTCATCCAAAGGACATAGGCAGAGCAACTTCCAATGGCTACGTATTCAGCTTCAGCGGTTGATGTGGACACTGAGTTTTATTTTTTACTTGTCTAGCTCACCAATTTTCCACCTAGAAGCTGACAGCTTCCAGTAGTGCTTTTCTTATCGATCTTGCAGCCTGCAAAATCACTATCCGAATAACCTATTAGGTCAAAACCTGAACCCTTAGTGTAACAGAGACCCAAGTTAGGAGTTCCCTTCAGGTATCTGAAATGAATTTTACATCGATCTGATAGGGTTCCTTAAGTTCAGATTGATATCGTGCACATAAGCAAGTAGAATACATGATATCTGGTTGACTAGGTGTAGATAAAGTAGGGAGCCGATCATTTCTCTATAAACAGTTACATTTATATCCTTTCCATTTGGATCCTTGTTGAGAGAGAGTGAAGGAGCCATAGAAGTTTTCATAGAGAGCTATTAGAGAGATCAAACTTTTTTAGCATATCACGTACATACTTACTGTGACTGATAAAGATACCTTTATCTGATTGATTCGTCTGGAGACCTATAAAGAATGTTACCCATCATACTCATCTGATATTCTTTCTTAATGCGATCAGCGAATTGAAAACATAAAGAGGGATTAGTGGAACCAAAAGTAATATCACTGACATATATTTGACGAATTTCTCAGAGATGAAAAACCAGGATAGGGTAACATACCAGGCACGGGGAGCCTGTTTTAACCCATAAAGAGTTTTATCCAACCTATAAACATGGTTTGGATACTTAGGATCAAGAAACCCTAGAGGTTGTTCAACATAAACTTCCTCTTGAAGTTTTCCATTTAGGAAAGTGCTCTTTACATCCATTTGATAGACTTTGAAGTCTCTATGGGCAGCAAAGGCAAGAAGAGTCGAATTGCTTCGAGTCTAGCCACCGGTGCGAATGTCTCGTCATAATCGATCCTTTCTTCTTGTCTATAACCCTGAGCAACAAGTCGAGCCTTGTTACGGGTTACCACACCTTCTATAACTAACTTGTTGCGATAGACCCATTTGGTGCCTATTGCTGTCTTGTCAGATGGACATGAGAGAAGGTACCAGACTTTTTCCTATCAAACTAAATGAGCTCCTCTTGCATGGCAATCCAGCTAGGGTCTAAGATAGAATCATTGATCTTCTTAGGCTGAACTAAAGAATGAAAGTTGATAAAAAGACAGATATTACCAAGACCTCGACGAGTCTGAATACCTGCACATAGATCACTAAGAATTTGATGAATATGATGTTCTTTAGTCTATCGTTGAGCTGGTAGAGGATTATCATCTGGGTATAGATGTTTAGGAACAGAGGATGAGGCTTCAGCTGCAGATTCTTCAGTAATAGGGACAATTGCTAAATGAACCTCAGATTCAACAACTGATACAGATTCAGATACTAAAGGCATTTCTTTCACTGTTTGATCAGTGTTCGAAGTAGAAAGAGGAACACAACTAATGGGCACTGCAACAATCTCTAAAGAAGATTTGCTTCGGTGATTAGCTACAACTAGAATGATTAGTGGATCATCTTTAGCTTCTGGGGCTTCAGTGTTTAGAAGAACGCTGAAGGAAGCTTCAGGTTGTCCAAAATGAGAGAACATCCAGTTTTCTAATTCTTCGTCATCATTAATGATGGGTTTAGAATTAGCTGAATGAGATTCATCAAATGTGACATGAATAGTTTCTTCTATTGTCTGTCGGCGTTTGTTGAATACTCTGAAGGMTTTGGATACTGAAGAATATCCAAGAAAGGTTCCTTCATCGGCTTCGGGATTCAACTTTCCTAGTTCATCACGGTTGTTAAGAATATAACACGTGTAACCAAAGATATGTAGAAAGCTGATAGAGGGCTTTCTGCCATGGAAAAGTTCGTAAGATGTTTTCTTGAATCTCTTAATGATCAGCGATCGATTTTGAGTGAAACAAGCGATGTTGACAGCTTCAGCCCAGAAATGAGTAGGAAGATGGGACTCGTTGAGCATTGATCGAGCACCCTTAATGATTGTTCGATTTCTCCTTTCAGCGACCCCATTTTGCTGACTTCTCACTGAAGAAAAGTTGTGAGAAATTCCATTGTCCTCAAAGAAGTTATCCATAGTACTGTTTTTTAATTCAGTTCCATGGTCACTTCGAATAGATCGTACTTTGATGTTGTTAAGTAATTTTATCATCTTGATGAACGATATTATTTCTTTAGATGCTTCACTTTTGGATCTGAGAAAGAAGACCCATGTGTACTTGTAGTACTCATCAACAATGACGAGCGTATACTTCTTTCCAACAATAGATTGCACCTTCACTGGACCAAAGAGATCCATGTGAAGTAGCTGAAGAGGCGATGTCACAGAAGAGATTTGCTTGGACTTGAAGCTATCTCTTGTTTGTTTTTCTTTCTCACACGCTGACTAAAGAGATTCCTTTGCAAAGGTGTGAAGACCAGTAACGAGATCATTTCTAGACAATTTGTTGAGTGTCTTGAAGTTAATGTGAGAAAGCCGTTTGTGCCATAACAAGTTGATATCTGACGATGTTTTAGAGAGAAAACATCTATTCTTAGTGAGAGAAGAATCCATGTTGATGATGTAGATATTTTCTAGATGAGATCCGGTTAGAGAAACCTTATCATCTTTGTCGTAGACATAGCATGAATTCTTAGAGAACTTCATTGTGTATTCTTTATCATACAGCTGACTGATGTTGAGTAGGTTGTGCTTCAGTTCTTCATAGTATGAAACACGTCTGAATGTGGTTGCACCGTTGGTTAATACACTAAAACCTTTGATATATCCTTTTTGTTACCTCCAAAGATCACGGAAGAGGCTCTTTCTTTCTTGTAGTTGATTAGCTGGGATTTGTCTCTTGTCATGTGTCTTGGGCATCCATTATCGAGATACCATACGCCTTTGACTTCCTGTATAAGGGAACAGTTTAAAAATGCTTTGGTACCCATTCTATTTGGGTTCAGCAATGTTAGAAGCATCATCTACTGAAACTGAAGAGCCAGCGTCAGCAAATGCTTCAATGAACATGAAGGATAGGCTTTAGTGGAAATAGTAACAACCTATTACACTAGAGAGATAGAGTCAGTGGGTGTCTTCACTGAGCCTGATGAAGAGGCTTCAGCGGTGAGAACTACAACAGCCGATACTGAAGGCTTAGTAACAATAGTTGTCTTTACTGAGCCTAAAGAGGAGGCTCTAGTGGATTTCTTCACCTTAGTTGCTTTAACAACCTTAGTAGAAGATTTCACTTTGGTTGATTTTTGAGCCTTAGCTACTTTCTTGCCCTTGGTTGGGGGACCAGCCTTGGTGATAGAAGGACACTTACTGGCGATATGTGTAGTTTTACCACAGTGTCTACACTTTCTATAGCTGAAGCTAGCTTTAGGGCCAGGAAGTACCAGATTAGAAGAGGGATAAGCTCCAAGGATTCCCTTCTCATTAGTTCTAGGAGGAACTTTTGAGAAATTGGAGTCCTTAGGTGAAACATTTTCACCTTGAGCTGAGACTTAGATTTCTGAGAGGATTCAGATTTCTTGGTCCCTAAAGAAGAAAAAGAAGGTTTACAAGCTGAAGGAATAGATTTAGATCTATGTGACTTGTTAGCCTTCTTAGGAATAGGTGTGTTGTGACAATGTATTTACCTTTGTCTTTGCGACTTGAACTTGAAGGAGTTCCATCTAGATGACTCTCAGATAGAGAAGACTGAGAGGAAGAAGTGTCAGGAATATAATAGACAAAGGAACCAAACTTGAGCATGGACCTGTCTTTGACACTATCTTCTTGATCATAAGAGAATCCTAGACCAGTCGTTATCTTGGCAGGGATCTGAGCGTTAATAATCTTGGAGGCTTTGATAGAGGCTTTGCACCATCCTTCAATGGTAGCCTTTTTAGCCCTGAGTTCAGCAATTGCTTTCTCACGCGCAGCAATAGCCTGTTCGCGTTCAATAGTGTTGGTTTGGTTCACAATGACCTGATCTTTAAGATCTTCCTCGATCTTAGTCAATTCTTTGATCTTGGAATGACAAATCTTCAACTGTTTTTGAAGATCAAGATTAAGCATTTATGCTTTAGTTGGCCATTCAGGGCATTGTAAAGGTCCACCGTTAACGTATCTAATGTTGATAGGCTAAAAGAGGAAGAAGAAAATGGTTCATTTCAGAGACATACCTGAGTAGGAGAGGAAGATGAGGGATCAAGAGAAGTTGACGTCTCAGAAGCTTCTTCTTTGACATCCTTGGCCAACAAGAAAAGATAGGTCGCGTCTTCCTCATTAGAGGATGATTCATCAGATGTATCAACCCAGTCATGGTCTTCAGCGACAAGACCTTTGGACTTTCGCTAGGAACTCTTCATCTTCTTATATTTCTCCTTCAGCTTCAGGTATTTGTCATTTTTAGATCTGAAAGAGGAAGGGGTTTTCGAATATGGCATCACAACCTTCTTAGACTTGCACTCACAAGAAAAGTGACCTTTGTGGTGAAATTTGTAGCAGACCGCTGAAGCCTTGTCAAATGTATTTGACTTTGGCTTTCCCTTAATGGTCAGCGTAGGAGATCTATGGAAATTACTTTTCCTAGCATACCTTCTGAACGACTTGGTTAGAAGTGCTAGTGATTCATCAAAGTCTGTAAGGTTAGACTCTCACAGATCCTCAAAGTTAGTAGAATCTAACTCAGTGATAGTAACGGGAGGAAGAACTGAAGAAAAAGAAGATGGGAGTTCAACTGAAGAATCTTCAGAGATCAAAGCTAGCGGAGAGCTTTGCATATCTCTGGAATCCTTGTTTAGATTCCTCCTCAGTTGTCTGGACTGCCCATGATTGAGCAGTATCCCATATAAGGTGCTTTGAGAGAGAGAGAGAAAGCACATGTCGTTGGACATCTTGAGACACATGACATAAGTATCTCAAGATTATGGTAAACATTCCAGAAACTTCGGTAAAGTTTCAGAGTTGGAATATTCTCTGCCAACTATCCTTAAAGCTATAAGAAAACAATTAAACCTTTGGTGTACTTTAGACAACGTCTTAGTGTTTCCATAGAGAAATCTTTCGTACTGTCTTACTATGTTAATCTTCCTTGATTCTTGAACCTGAGGGGTTCCTTCATATGTAACACAGAGAGTGTCCCACATGGATTTCAAAGTTCTAAGCTTCATTAGTGAGTGATAGACTTGGTCAGAAAGATACATAGCTATTATAGACCTCGTACGAGTGTCTATAGCTATCTTCTTCTTGTCTTCTTTACTCCACTGAGGAGGGAGTTGAGGAATCTGCCGTTCAGGATTCGCGGCAGTCGTAGCTGTTACGGGAACAGCCAAAGAAATAGCATATGAAACATATGGTCCATTTTTTATATGATGTGGAATTTCAGGACCCACACCTTCCAAAAAGAGGGACATTCGGTTGTTCCAAAGACTAAAGTTGTCACTGATAAATCGGGGAGGTTTTTCAAGGGAGCCATTGTCGTGAAAGGTTGTGCTTGTGTTTTGTAAAGCCATTTGAAAACAGTAAAGTTATCTAGAGAAAGAAATAGTATAATGCAGATAAACAAGTAAACCATACGGGAAGAAAACACTGTTCTAATACCTGTTGTTGGTCCCGTTAGGGTCTACAAGAGTTTTATAGAAATAGTTTATAGAAGGGGGGATAATACAAACAAAGAAAACTTTCAAATTTAAAAATATATATCAATAAAGAAAGATCAATACATATTTTTACAAGATTGTATGCGAAAATAGATAAGGTAAAGAAAATCCTATCTAAAACAATATAAGTTTACACACAAATATTCTTAGCAAAGAGAAAAGATTTGCTGATATATAAAGAAGGAAATAAGTTCTTTCTAGGTAAGAGCTTATAAAATATTTTGAGAGGGATTCTAACTTGCTTGAAGATAAGCAAAGTGTTCTTAGATATGTGTGTTCTTTTACGTATGAACGTAAGAATTAGGTTAAGATAGTGTCTCTGCATGGAGATAACACAAATCTATTTTTACCCATTGCATTAAATGCACATTTAATGCAATACAGTAGGATTTGAACACGCGTCAAGCTTTTAGAGAAAAGCTTGTCATTCGCTACAGTGAATAGTACAATAGCCTATTCATGAGCAGACATCCTTTCATGGAGTTGTTGGGTAATAGAGTCAACTAATCGGCTCTGTACCATACTACACTCTACAAAGAGTATGTGTTTGTCCTTTATGTTTGGAAGTACAAGACAAAAGCAATCTTGCTCAACAAGCTTCTTTTGATCGCTGAATGCTGGAATAACCCCGAAGGTCTCTTCAGCATTAGGTGTGGTTTGGGCAACCTTCACACATATGTTGACCAGGTTGTAATCACTGAATGCCGCTTCAGATCACGAACTCCTTGGTCACTAATCTTCAGTTCAGTCTTTGATTTTCGCTGAAGGTTCTCTGGTGTGAGTTTTGTCTTCTTGAAGTATCGCTATCGCTATATGATTTACAATGCATGTTTCAGCGATCACTAAACAGACTTAGTGATGATCGCTAGAACTGAAAGACAGAAACATAATACTTCATAAAAAAAGGGATTATCATCAAATCAATGAGAGAGAGGATCAACAAAAATCTTGAAAGTCTAAATCCCAGAATCGTCTGAACCTTCTAATAGCATTCTTGCACTGAATCTTTTCATCAAGTAACTCCAGAGTATTAATAAGTAAGACCCTTTCTCTTATATTCAACTTGTTAGACCAGGACGATTTGTCATCTTAAGCTTTCTTCAATACAAGATGCTTCTTTATAAATGAGATTGTTCCATCATTGTACTGTTTGAGTTCACTGAACCTCAAAAATCTTTTAGCACCCATAGAGTTTTTATAAATCACACTAAACTCTGGATCTTCAAGAATCATATACAGAGGATACCCATCAATGCCTTCTAAATCTTGATTTGCCAATTTCAGATTAACCATCTTTTGGTTACTTTCATATCACATCTGAACATCTATAACTGAAGACACATCTAAGAAACCTTTTGATAGCTTCAATTCTTCCGACGACTCCTTCCAACCTGACAGTTTGGTTTTTGATTTCATGATACATAAACTCTAAGTCTTCTAAGTACAAATTAGAAAAATCAGCTTCACTAAATACCAATCTTTACCATCTTGTCTTGTGATGTAGAAAACTAGATACCACACTCTTACAAGCTTTCTAGCTTCCACTTTCTTTATCGAGACAATCTGCTGCTTTGTTCGTACAAAATGAATAGGTTGATGTTTGGCATTAAGGAAGTACTTGTAATAATCAGTTTTCAAAGGATAATTGATCAGACCTTAAAATTTACGCAACAATAAAAAGATCAGAGTTGTATTATGTTATATGAAGGTTTTGAGAATTTAACCTCTATGTGTGTGTTATCTGTTCCTTTTCAATATGTCTTTTGGGAGTGTAATTTATTATTATTATTATTAACGAAAGATTGATAAAGAGAGGGGGAGGTGTGGCGGCTGGAGAGTTATTCACTGCCTCCCTTTTTGTTGCTATATTACTACAAGTAGTAAAGGAGGTTGGATTGAAAAAGGTTTAGAAAATTGGAAATCAGTAAAACTCCTTGGCTGAACTATGAATCTCCGGATAGAAGAAACAATCATTACAAGGCTAAGGTGAGTGGTGTTTATATCACCATAAATATATATAAATTCTATCTGTATTAGATTGAATTATGTTTCTGTATTTTGATTAAACATGTGGACCAGATTCCTCTTAAACCGCTCACGGGTCACTCGGATTCATCCTAAATCGAGTAAGGATCATCCGAATTACAGCTAAAATTGGACAAGGGTTACCCAGATTCAACCTTAAACCGCTCAAGGGTTACCCAGATTAGAGCTAAACCGCTCAAGGGTCATCCGGATTTAAGTGAAACCGGCAAAAAGCCATTCGGATTAATATCTAAATCGACCAAGCATCATTCGAACTCATCTAATTTCTGATTAAGTGTTGTCCAAATTGCATATCCGGCTGATGTTGTCCAGATAACTTATCCGGCCGGAGTTGACCGGATTGCATGTCCGGTCAAAATTATAGATGGAATTTTAATCTAAATTAGAGGGAGAGATAGAGAGGCAATGGCGGTGTAACCGCGAGAGAGAGAGGCAATGGCGGTGTAACCATGAGAGAGAGGCAATGGCGGTGTAACCACGAGAGAGGCAATGGCGGTGTAACTGCGGGAGAAATAATGTCGGTATAACCGTGTGAGAAGAAATGGCAGTGTAACTGCGAGAAATAACAAATAAAATGCATTTAGTTGTCCAAGTTTGTATAAACTTGGATGTTGAAATATACGTTATTTATATGAGAATAATCCACTCATTAGACCTTTTGGCCTAACGCTCAACTGTTGGACTAATCTGTTTTGTAGGTCATCTATCATCTCAAGAGAAAGGCAAAGAAAAAACTTAATGAATTGTTATTTAGATGTTTGTGTTATAACAAACAAAGTTTTTGTTAACCTATATTTTCTCATGTTTTGTATTAAAACCTATGTTTTGGATGTTAATTAAGTGTTTCAATAAAGTTATGTATGATTGTATTGAATTCTTGTGTTGGATGGAATTATGGGTTGTTATAGTTGGTATCAGAGCCTTAGTTTAAGGGATCTGGGCATTTTTAATACTTAGACTTAAACTAGAGGCATGGAAATTATGACAATAGGTTTCACTGGGACTATGAATATGGGAACATGTTATAAATCTTTGAAGAGAATTAGTGTGATAAGGCTAGATTACATATCATGGATGTGATCATGAGTTATAAATAGATCCGAGGATAAATGTGTTATCACACTTTGATTATATGAATAATCATATATGTTTATTGTAACCGAAAAAGGGGCGTTCAAGTAATTCGAACACTAAAAATGGCAGATAATCCTAACCAATCAGGAAGGACCTCTACGGTTATGGAAGAGGTCGAGGAAGAGGAATTTTAAACCAAGAAGAAGACTCAGAAAATATTATGACAACACGAAGTCGAAGCAGGGGTCGAGGAAGAGGGAGAAATACTCGGCAAGAAACTCGTATGGAACAGGAATTATCGGCACAAGAGAGTTCAATGTCTGGCCGTGGAAGAGGTAGAGCAAGGGGTGGACATAATGTTCCTGATCCTGGTTTTATTACTTGGGAAATGTTGACTGCTGAATTGGGAAAATTTCAAGAAAGTCTGGTAAATTTGTTACGACGTTTGACACAAAATCACCCAGAAATAATAAGGGATCCTGACTATCAGGAAGAAGCTAGAGCTAGTACACTGGCAACAGATACATCTGTTCCCCTTACTTCATCCTCAGTTTATAAAGGAGGAGATACTAAAATGTTTCTTGCTGGTAAACCTCTTAAATTCTCTACTAAACGTGACCCTGTCAAAGCCATGTGTTGGCTTAAGGAAGTTGAACTAATTCTGCAAATCAGTAAAAGCACAGAGGAAGATAAAGTTATGTTTGAAGTATCCCGTCTAAGGTCAAGTGTTTATACTGGTGGGAGATTTTGTGAAGTTCAGATCCGAATATTCTGAAAACTATGATATGGGAGGAATTTGTGATAAAATTTAAGATGCAATATTGTCCGGAAGTGGCTGTACAAAAATTAGAAGATGATTTTCTTCGTCTGGAACAGGGAAACATGTCGGTTCGTCAGTATATGGAAGTTTTCATGGAACAATCTCGGTTTGCTAAAGCCTACATTGTATCTTAAAGAAATAAAGTAAGAAAATACATCTGGGGTTTGGAGTCCAATCTCCGAAAGTATGTAATATCCAAAAGTCCAACAACATTTCAAGCAACAGTAGATGCTGCCGAAATACTGGAACAAGACATCAATCGTCAACCACAAGGAAAGGTTGGGAATAAAAGAAAAGGTGAAACTGTAATGACTAATTTTCGTAGACCAAAGTGTATGGAAAATCTGAATCGACCAGTCCCAAGATTTACTGATAAGGCGTGTACACAATGCCATAAAATACATCAAGGAAACTGCAATACCGAATCGCGGGTGTGTTTTAAATGTCAGGAATTGGGACATATAGCTCGAGACTGCCGAATGGTACGAAGATGTTTTACCTACAATTCCTCTCAGCATGTGAACGCTGATTGTCCACAAGCTAAGGGACGAGGGTCTAATTTTGTTGGGGGCCGATGATCTGAATACTCTAGGGGCCGAGGATCTGGTTATGTTCCAATTGGTTGTGCGTAGCAGTAAATCGTAATACTCCAAGTGGTAATGGAGAAATGACACATGGTGAGTCAATTGCTAAAGGACGAGCCTTTCAGATGACGAGAGGCGATGTAGAAGAGCACCCTGAAGTGGTGGCAGGTACATTCCTTGTTAATTCAGTATGTGCCAAAGTTTTGTTTGACTCTGGTGCAAATCGTTCTTTTGTATCGCCGTCATTTGTTAATTGTGCGCATTTAGAATATAAAGCATTGAATGGCGATTTAATTGTGGAGACAGCAAATGACAATGAAGTTTCTATTAAGGAAATGATAGATGAATGTTTCATAAGTATAGAAGGGTGTGAGGTGCCTATACAGTTATTTCTTTACCTTTAAGAGAATTTGATGTAATTGTAGGCATGGATTGGTTAGCTAAAAATCAAGCTAACAGAGTCTGTGACGAAAAGATGATCCACATAGACTTACCAGGAAGAGGAAAGGTTATAATTTAGGGGGACTGGCGGGATCATTATTTCAGCCTTATTTCTGTTTTAAAGGCTTAGAAGTATGTACAGAAAGGATGTATTAGTTTTCTTGCCTATGCCATTGACATAAAGAAAGAAAAGGAAAAGATGGAGGATATTCCGGTCATGAGAGAATTTCCGGAAGTATTTCCAGAAGACTTAATAAGTCTACCTCCGGATCGATCGGTTGAATTTCAGATTGAATTACTACTTGGAGCAGCACCAGTTGCACGTGCACCATATAGATTAGCTCCTTCTGAGTTAAAAGAATTAGTGTCACAACTGAAAGAATTAATGGATAAAGGTTTTGTCCGACCAAGTACTTCTCCATGGGGTGCAGCGGTGTTATTTGTGAAAAATAAAGATGGATCAATGACAATGTGCATAGATTATCGGGAACTGAATAAGTTAACAATTAAAAATAAGTATCATCTTCCAAGAATTGACGATTTGTTTGATCAATTTGTTGGGCTACTTATTTTTTGAAAATTGATTTACGATCCGATTATCATCAATTAAAGATTCGGGACGGAGATGTGTTGAAAATAGCATTACGACCATGTTATGGTCATTATGAATTTTTGGTTATGCCATTTGGACTCACAAATGCACTTGCAGCCTTCATCGATATGATGAATAGGGTATGTTGCCCTTATCTTGATAAATTTGTGATTGTCTTCATTGATGATATTTTGATATACTCTCGGTCGGAAGAAGAGCATGCACACCATTTGAAATTACTCCTGGAATTGTTGAAACAAGGAAGACAGTATGCTAAGATGTCGAAGTGTGAATTTTGGTTGTGAGAGGTTCAGTTTTTGGGACATGTTATTTCGAAAGAAGGCATTAAAGTGGATTCTCATAAGATTGAATCCATTGAAAAATGAGAAGCACCAACGTGCCCAACTAAAATAAGAAGTTTTCTTGGATTGGCTGGATATTATCGTAAGTTTATACAAGATTTCTATTGTATAGCCTGTGACATCTGTCAGTTTTGGAGCCTCAGGTTAGCATCTTTATAGGGTTTCTATATTTAGAATTATATTTTATTAGGGTCTAGTCATGTTGATTAGAATTCATTTGGCTTAGTTCCCAAATTATAGTTCAGAAAACCTTATTTCAACGGGTAACTGATAAAGTTAACTTATGTAATACCAAATACATTAAAAATTCTCCAAACATAATAAAGTTGATATTATAAAATCCAAATTAAAAATGGAAAAGTCTTATTTGAATGTCGAAATAATTTTACAAAAATTTGGAATTTTGATCTAATACTGTTGGGTTTGAGTAAGAGCGTTACAATTGTATTCAAGTTTCTCCTTAGTGTAGTTTTATATTGTAATAGAGTAGTGTTGGTCCCAAAGGGTCTACAAGAATACTAAACAGTTTGTAGAAGGGGGGGGGATGAATACAAACACAATTTTCAAATTTAAAATATATATTGATAAAGAAGATCAATACAGATTTTACAAGATTGTCTGCGGAAAGAT
>NW_020204015.1:0-1151 GCF_001531365.2 Cynara cardunculus var. scolymus
TTTTGGAAGAATTCTTTGACAGAAGTAACACTGCATTTCTCATGCTCTAACTTCCTAACTCATCCACCTTGTTTTTCAACTATTTTTGAATCTCGACAAACTTTTCTTTTGAAGATTTTTCCAAATTTACAAGATTTGTTTGAGCTTCTTCAAACATTTTAAAGAATCTGTTTTTGTCCTCTGTGAGAAGAATGACTTCTTTTTCACAAAGAGAAAGTTTTTCTTTTAGCTTGTAATGTTCCAAATGACAAGAATCAAGATTATCAATGATCTCTGTGTAAAGATCAATTGATTCAGAAGAGTAAGAAGTAGAAACCTCTTGGTCATTTGTTTTAGAGGAGTCGGAGTCGATCTTTGCCATCCCATAGAAGAGCTCATCCTCTGTGTCCGAGATTTCCCAAGCAAGAAGACCCTTCTGATAATCTTCATCAGAGGATTCATCAGTTACTAACTCACTCGATTGAGCTAGCAGAGACTTCTGTTGATAGCAGTTAGCTTTCTTTTTGTAGATGGCTGCATCTCTTGGACCCCTCTGTGGAGCCTTTGGCCCTATTGACCAACACTCTGCATTAAAGTGCCCTGGCTTGCCACATCTAAAGCATCCTTCTTTCGTCTCTTCCCTCTTCTGCTCCTCTACCTTCTGTGAATGCTTCTGCTCCTTCTCACTTGCATCAGTTCTACCTCCCTCTGTGAAGTTTCTTCTGATGAAACTCTTGTACTCCTTTTCACCACTCTTTCTATATTCTCTGGTTATCAAGGCCAGAGTCTTCATCATCTCTTTCATCGTGACTTCTTCTTCAGAACTCTCCTTACTCTCTGCTATCAGGATCTTCTTTTTCTTCTTCTTCTCCTTCTCTTCCTTCTTTGTTTCCCTCCCCTTTCCAGAGCTGCCAACCTCTGCAACCAGAGCAAGCGGACCACCATATTTCTTTTTCATTTGAAGAACTTAAGGCTCTTGACTTTTAAGAGAACCAAATAAGTCAGCCAAAGTCCATGCTTCCAAATCTAAGGTGGCCTTCATAGACATGGTTAAGTGCATCCATTCGATTCGAAGGCTCTTCAAGAACAGAGAGTTGTTGTCCTCTGCAGTCCTCATCACTCCGTACCTTTTGCAATTGCTAATTAAGGTGTTTAATCTGGAGTATGTGTCC
>NW_020204015.1:1677-9910 GCF_001531365.2 Cynara cardunculus var. scolymus
ATAAGAACAAGATGAAACTTATTTAAAAGAATGAAACAGGGTAATCTGAAGAGAACTGGTGTTCTAGAAAATGCAGATTAATACCAATAACAGAATTAATCGAATAAGAATTCAATTCCTGCTTTGATACCAATTGTTGGACTTGTAAATTCAGCTTTGATAATGATCTGTTACTCTTAATGAACTCTAAGACGATTAAAGTGCAGCGGAAACAATATTAAGAACAAAACAGAGTAATTAAACCAAGAACACACAGTTAAGATGAAGAAGAAGATGAACACAGGAGAATTGCTTCAAAGGTTTTTCAATTCATTCAATTGAAAATAAGACGATTACAATTCGGAAGCACACTGAATACAAAGGCCTTAGCCGCTATTTATACTAGTTCCTAACGACCTTACTGACATGATTTAGACACTTGAAATCATCTAAGCCGTCCAAATAAAGTCGATAAAGTCCTAGTCACGTGAGAAGCACATGCAGCTAACAACCTTTGAAAAACAGTAGAACAAGATCTTCATAGAAGACGAAATCCGCAGACCCTCTGTGAGCCATCCCAGAGGCTCTACTGTAATTGACTTGTATGATCTTATTGCCAGAGGACCATTTTCCAGAACCTCTGTGAGAGACATCAGAGGTTCTGTCACATTTTAGTTGTACGATGAAACATCTTCTGTTGCTAGTCCTCTGTTGTCTTCTGTGGAAGATACCCTTCTGTCAACACTTGCAGAATACTTTTTCTATACTTTTACAAGAGATGAATAACAGAGCTAACAGTTTTGCATGTTCTTCTTTAGTTTTAGAATATATAAAAATATCATCGATAAATACAATAACGAATTTATCAAGATACTCTTTACATACCCTATTCATCAAATCCATAAAAGCTGCGGGTACATTAGTTAAGCCGAATGGCATAACTAAACATTCATGATGCTCGTATCTGGTTCGAAAAGCTGTTGTAGCAACGTTTTCCTTCTTGACTTTAAGCTGATGATACCCTGATCTTAAATCAATCTTGGAAAAATAACTTGCTCCCACTAATTGATCGAACAGGTCATCAATCCTTGGCAGAAGATATTTGTTCTTGATGGTTAATTTATTCAATTCTCGATAGTCTATACACATTCGCATAGATCCATCTTTCTTTTTGACAAATAAGACCGGAGCACCCCAAGGTGAAGTGCTGGGTCTAATGAATCCTTTATTAGTCAGATCCTTCAATTGAGTAACCAACTCTTTCAATTCCGAAGAAGCTAATCTATACGGTGCTTTGGCCACAAGTGCTGCCCCAGGTATAAGATCAATCCGAAATACAATGACTCGATCTGGCGGTAACCCAGACAAATCTTATGGAAAAACTTCTGGGTATTCATTGACGATTGGAATCAATTCCTGCTTTCCTTTTTCTTTCTTTGCATCAATAACATATGCTAAATACCCCTGACATCCCTTCTGAATAGACTTTTAGGCCTTCATCACAAATAGTAAACTAGTATGATGGTCCTGACGATCACCATAAATAGTAACTATTCCTTGATCTGGTAGTGTAATTCTGATCATCTTCTTATTACAAACAATACTAGCCTGATGCTCTGCTAACTAGTCCATATCCACTACTACATCAAACTCTTTCATTGGCATTGGAAACAGTCAAATCGGTAACTCACATCCCTCAATAACAATAACACAGTTATTGAATACTCTATTAACAGATTCTTGACTATTAGCAATGTCAACTACTAATTTATCATCAAGTAGCACATAATTCAAACATGCAGATTGAGCAAATGATGGTGATACAAATGAAAATTTTGCACCAGAATCAAAAAACACCTTAGCACGTATAGAATTCAGAAGAAAAGTACCTGCTACTACATCTGGGGTTGCTTCTGCCTCGTTCTTCATCATTTGGAATGATCTAGCCCTAGCCCCGTCTGGCCTCCCCTCGGTGCTCTAGGCCTTCAACGATTACTGGGAGCATTTCCTCCCATTGTCAAACGAGGAGCTTTCAATTGTGGACAATTTGGTCGGATATGGTCAAGTGAATTGCACTGAAAACATCTTTTGGGTGTAGTGCAATCCCTTGACAAATGCCCTGTCTCCCCACAA
This sequence comes from Cynara cardunculus var. scolymus, assembly GCF_001531365.2. Classification (NCBI taxonomy): domain Eukaryota; kingdom Viridiplantae; phylum Streptophyta; class Magnoliopsida; order Asterales; family Asteraceae; genus Cynara; species Cynara cardunculus. The sequence goes on from NW_020204015.1 coordinate 3,790, forward strand.
CGATAACATCTCTTTGGTTCAGAGGGACAACTTCCCTGGTGTATCTGCTGACACTGCGGGCAGGTTCTAACAGGAGGTGGCTGAGGAGCACGATTATTTGTTTTAATAAATTTGGGTCTTCGAAAACTAACTAAAGACCCCTCCCACTTTCTTTTCTCAACAAATTTCTCTTCACCTTGCCGATTTTAATTCCTTTCAGTAACTTCAGCAGCATTGACGGCTAAAGAGAAATTTTCAGGGTTCATAGCAATCACGAGTTCTCGAATAGAAGGTTTCAGACCCCAAATATATCTTTCTACCTTTCGAGATTCTGAAGATACGTAGTGTTCAGCAAAATGAGAAAACTCAATAAATTTTTCGGTATAATCCCGTACAGATCTATTCCCTTGTTCTAATTTCAGAAAATCCTCTTCCATTTGCCTTACTGCAGTCGTAGGACAGAATTGTGTTTTAAATTTACTCACAAATTCTTCCCAAGACATTGTTTGCAGTATATTTGGTTGTGCCGAAGACTCCACATCCCACCAGTATAAGGCATTAGATTTGAGCATAGATACTGCAAATCTAACCTTATCTTCTTCTGAACACCTACTAGTGTTGAATATCGATTCGATCTCTTTTATCCAGCACATCGCTTTAACTGGATCTCTCTCTCCTGAAAAGGTTGGAGGGTTACATGTCAAAAACATCTTTATATCTCCTCCCCGATTATTGCTGCCTGCTGAAGGAGCTGGAGGATTAATTCCAACTCGCTCGGTTTCTACTCTAGCTAGCAGTCCCATAATGGATATAAGAGTTTCCCTCAGTTTTCCCATTTCTTCTGCCAAATCGTTCCTAGTTATAAACTCTGATTGTTGCCTCTGTTCTTGCTAAGCATTCCCATAAATAGATTCCATTTTATCCGGGCGAATCTCGACCTGACTCCTCTCAGGAATCTGATTTCTTCCTCGACCTCTACCCCTACCCCTTCCATGTCCTCTACTCTTTGAAGTATGGGTTGGTGGATTAACGGGAGATTCCTCCCTTTCTTCAGATGCAGGGCGAGCGGTTCTCTTTGATCTTCTTGATCAACTAGACATCTGCAGATATTTTAGTATTAAATATCACGTTTTCACATTCCCAAATATAATATGGTGTCCAAGTATAGGTATGTGTAACATCCCGTTCTCGGGGGTATCATCCTTTGCCCTTAGTACAAGTGAATGAAAGAATCTTCATATCTTAAACTTTTATTTCATTATAATAGAGTTATTACAGCAGCAGAAATGTGGAAAATTACAATTTATAATATTCTAACATCTTAGAATAGCAACACTTCATCTTGTTCCTACTCCTTGATTCCTGAGATACATACATGAGATATATAAGCTATAAGCTTATTGAGTATTTATAGTTTCATGAATGAGAAATTTTCATGATATTTTGTAAATGATAATTTATAAAAGCTCTTGATCATGTATAAAAATATTCTTTATTCTCATGCATAAACATTCWTAAAATACTATATTCTTTATCATGTATAAAACATTCTTTTGAGATCTCACTTGTCACATGCATGTATACCATACTTGTCTTGAGGTTTGCTAACCCCCAGGTCCATAAAAGGCTGCCCTATAAGGTTCGTTTGCAAAACGTTCCTTCTTGTAATATCCCGTACGTTGGATATTATGGTTATACATAACATGTAAAAAATTTCAGGCCTTATATAACACGTATGATAACGTCTAAATGATTTTCATGTCTTGTGTGTATACTTGTATGTCATCATGCATATCTTGAATATGTATGTGAATCAATATTTTCATGTAAAACAAAACATGCCAACATAACTTGTAATGCATAAAATACTTCTATATATAGCATACATGTATCTCATAAATCACATAAGTACTCATCTTGATTTGCCTAGCTTTTCCCTTAATTCCTATCTTCAAGCTTGATTAGGTATAAAGAGAGAGATTTCTTATTTTTAGTATGAAACTAATGATAACACTTCAATCACTATTTATAGGTAAATTCATTGCATTAGCTACTTGTTCTTCTTGCTCCCAAAATTGTACTCTTATGATAGTTTGACACCTTATTTTTTTAGGATAAAAGAATCTTGACACCTCATGCTTAATATAAAAGAATCTTAACACCTCATGCTTCTAGCTTTTATTTGTCATGCTTCTAGCTCTTGCTTGTCATTATGAATTTTGCCAACACATGCCTCTATCCTTGACAACTCATAACTAGCTTGCTTTGTCATAAAGAGTAGGCTTGCTTTGTCATAAGATTTTGTGGCTTATGTTGTTTATTTATAAGTAGCTTTGTAAGCTACTTGCCTTATAAACATGATAGTTTAATAAATACTACAACTGTTGGACTCTTTTAAAAGTACTTAATTTGCTTACAAAATCTTGTATTTAAGGCTTAAACATTTAAATAAAAAAACTAGGGTGTTACAGTATGTACCTGTAAATTCATAATTACATTGGCCATTTGTAATTCAAATTCACCTTACATACTGCCCTCTTTAACCCATTATATTTTATTCCCAGTGATACTAATAATGTCCAGGACCATTAACATGCAAATGACAGTTTAAGTTTAGGCATCATGCTTTGAATACCTAAATCTCTTAAACTAAGGCTCTTATACCACTTCTGTAACACCCCCAAACACCACATTTGCATATAATACATATTTCATTACATAGAAATATAGTTTACATTACAAGGTCCCACTAGTACAAGGATTCTTATATGTACAAAATCTACATATGAAAATTTCCAAAACAAAATCCAGTACTAACACATATAATACAACATGTATCTTCAAAAATAAGCAATCTCAAGCAGATCCTCAAAAAGAGATATTAGATTAAGAAAATAATAATATTTTCCCTTTTCCCTTATTATCCCCGGACCCCGCTATTCCTGCACCGCATATTTTAAAGACAGAAAAATGAGGGTTAGACCAGAAGGGTTTAGTGAGTGAATCCCTTCTTTGCAAATGCAGGGTGATAATCACCAAAATATAATAAAATATATTTGTTCAGGAATATTTGCAATACATTCAAATAAAGCAGTTCTCAAGGATATGAATAAAAGGATAAATCCAATAACCTCAGTTCTTATTAATAAATACATCTGCTTAAAGATTCAACGTTCCCAATAGATATTGTAACCAAAACTTCTTTGAAATATCAAATCTTTCCTTAAGGCAATACTTGCCTTTTATGACAAATCATTTTCCCCTTCTCAATAACATCTAAATTTTTATTTCTAATAAGAACAATATCTCTAATTCATCAGGTCACAAAGAAATGATGACTCAAAGTTATTAAATCCAATTAGTAATAATAATAAGAGTTATAATAATAATATCCGCATATGACAATGCCGCCCTTATTCCAAGTACACTTCTCCTTGATATGTCACCCTTATTCATCCATCAAAACAGGGCTATTTATCAGAACAGACAAAAGTCACCACGTCTGAAAGTACCCATTCCCAGTTCCAAGCCAGAACAGACAAAAGTCACCACGTCTTTTTATAAATCCATACTCAAACTCGATAATAGACATTTTAAATTATATAAATATCTAAAATATTCAACACTTAAAAATTATCAAGTAAAACCACCCGTATAAGTTATCCGGATACACAATCCGGACAACACTTGTCCCTTTTTGTCCGATTTACTAATCCGGACAACCCATGGTTGATTTAATCGATTTAAAACTAAACCACATGACTCATGTCCAGTTTGAAGGCAATCCGGACAACACATGATCGAATTAAGGCTAAACCGCTCAATACGTGATCGGTTTATAACTAATCCGCACAACCCTTAAGCGATTTTAAGGCTAAATCGCAGAAGGCTTGGTCGTATTCATACTTCTCCGTTCAAAAACCTATATCCGGTTTACATAATTCAAAATTCTCACTAACACCCTAAATCGTACAACACTTAAGCGATTTATAATTAAATCGGACAATTCTTACCCTGTTTAAGAGTAATCCGGACAAGCCTTGGCTAGTTTACACCTAATCCGATCAATCCTTGTCCGATTAAACCCAAGTCGCACAAAACCAGTTCTAAGAATAAAATGCAGTTCTTTCTATAGTTATAATCAAAGCTTTTAAAAGGGTGTTTTTTAGAAATTACTCACCTTATGCAAAACTCCCTTTTGAAAACCAACTTGATCTTTAGTCAAGAAATAATCCGGTCAACTCTTTTTCTTCTAAATCGTTCAACTTTTCTCAAAATAGCAAGAAGATTTAATGGAGACGTAACCTCCCTTTTATATACCCTTCGCAAACAGGAAGGTCGGCTACAACAGGTAGCTTTCACCCACATGCATGCTTTCATAAAAATTATGCATGCATGTAACCCATATACACATACGCATGCATCTTCACATATGCATATACACACCTTATGCATGTGTTTTATCATGTATAAAATTATACCCACATACTTAATGCATACACATTTCACATACTAGCTTGATTAAATATAACAATTTATCATGCTGTCAGGTAAACACATAACAAATAATCACATATTATTTACCTCAGGTGATAACCAAGATCCAGTTATCACAATATGGTTCTAAGATTATTGTTAACTTCTCTTAAAAACTTTTAATGTTAATGAGTAGTTGTCACACACATTTGCCTAATTTGTTTTAGAAGTAGACCTCAAATTTTAGTCTATAACATTTCTTTTAAAGATGATATTATCTGTTGATCCTCTCTCTCAGTGATTTGATTATAATCCCTTTTCACTTATATACGAAGTATTAATGTTTTTGTCTTTTCAGTTCTAGCGATCTTCATTGAGCCTATTCAGTGATCGTTGAAGAACTTGTATTGTAACTCAATCAGCGACAATGATACTTCAAGAAGACAACACTCACACCAAAGAACCTTCAGCCAATGTCGAAGACTGAAACTGAAGATTTGAGACTGGCGAGTACATGATCTGAAGCGGTACTCAGTGATTATAAGCCTGTCTACATATGTGTGAAGACTGCCTAAGCCTCAACTAATGCTGAAGAGATCTCCAGGTTATTCCAGCATTCAACAATCAAAAGAAGCTTGCCAAGCACGATTGTTGTTGTTTTGTCCTTATACACACAAAGGAAAAACCCATACTGTTGGTCTCGTAAGGGTCTACAAGAAAAGAAACAGTTTGTAGAAGGGGGGATGAATACAAACACAATATTTTCAAATTTAAAATATATATTGATAGAGAAGATCAATACAGATTTTACAAGATTATTTGCGAAAAGGTAAGGTAATAAAAACCTATCTAAATAATCTTTGGTTACATACAAAGCTTTAGCAATTACAAGAAAAGAAGTTGCTAAAAGAAAGATCCTTTACTTAAGATAGAAAATGCTTGAAGTAAGAATTAGGTTAGAGAGAGAGATGCGCTCTCCCTGCATGGAGAAGAAACACTTCTATTTATACTCAGTGCATTAAATGTCCATTTAATGCAATATGGTAGGTTTAGAGTGCGTGTCAAGCCTTAAGAGGAAGGCTTGTCCTTTGCTATAGTGAATAGTATAGAAGCACTATTCATAAGCAGACATCCTTACCTAATGTTTGTGGACAAAGAGTCGACTAGTCGGCTCCGTACCGTACTAACTTTCGTAAGGGTATGGGTTTTGTCCTTTGTATGCATAAGGACAAGACAACAACAATTGTGCTAAGCAAGCTTCCTTTAATCGCTGAATACTCAAATGACCTGAAGGTCTCATCATCATTCATTGAAGCTTGAGCAGTCTTCACATATGTAGACAGACTTGTAATCACTGAATACCGCTTCAGATCACGTACTCGCCGGTCTCTAATCTTAAGTTTCAGTCTTCGACGTTTGCTGAAGGTTCTTTGGTGTGAGTGTTGTCTTCTTGAAGTATTGTTGTCTCTGATAGATTTACAATGCAATTTCTTCAGTGATCACTGAACAGACTCAGTGAAGATCGCTGGAACTGAAAATACAGAAACATAAATACAACGTATAAGTGAAAAGGGATTATCATCAAATCACTGAGAGAGAGGATCAACAATCTCCCCCTATTTGATGATAACAAGATAACATAAAGAAGGTTATCTTATCAAATAAT
>NW_020204015.1:10475-14708 GCF_001531365.2 Cynara cardunculus var. scolymus
GGTGTACAGGGATCCTTATCTGGCAAGTCAAGATTCAGCATAGAAATGTCTGTACTCTTATGAGCCTTTAGGACTTCATCTAAGGAGAACCTTGTTTCATGTTCGTTCCTTAGGAATGGTCCTTCATTAGGATCATAGAGTTTTTGTTTCTTCTTCCTACCTTTCTTCAGAGTTGGCTGGTCAGGGACCTTGACATACCTGGACACCCTTTTGATGAGCTCATTGATGGTGTCCTCAATAAGTGTCTTGTGTATCGACTTGGATTGTTGAATGGCTTGTCTGATCTCCATCCATTCGATGTATCCATAGCGACCAAGGTAGGAAGGGTACTCGGTAACGACATCAAGATTGTCCCTGGTGATGAGCATTGAGACCAGCGTTCCATCGTCTTTTGAACATCTACTGATGCTGACGCTGATAATTGGGCGAGGACTAAGTCTCTTTTTCAGTTTTGCTTCGCTCCATTGCTTGTCCTTATCCACCAGCTTCATCTTCTTCTTGCATTCAACTTCTGCAATCGAAAGAAGTTTAGCCTGGGCTTGGACAACGTTCACCGTTTTCTAGAACCTTTTCTTTGGAAGGACTGTTTCAGCTAGTGACTTAGCCAGCTTCAAGCTGTCTTCAGTCTGTTTTCTTTGAAGTTCTAACTCTTCTTCAGCCCGTAATGCCTCGAGTCTTTCAGCTTCAGATAAAAAGTCAAACTCACCACCACTAGAGGTACAAAGAGGAATTTTTACTCTAGTCTGGTCGAGTGACTCCTTCAGCTGAGTCATCTGCAGGTCGGTAAGAGCACGAGAAGTGGGTTGATCAGGTACCCGCTCTAGTCGACCGCAGGTTATTAATGGAATATGAAGCTGATATTCTGAAGTAATCACTACCTGAGAGGTAGAGTCTTTAAACAAAGGTTGTTGAGGGATTTTGAATAATTCCTTCAAGTTACCTTCTTCAGCGACCGCCTTACCTTTCAACTTGGGGTCCTGGTTCCCTGATGGAGTCGATTCACCTTGCCTTTGTTCCCCCTAGGATGCGGAATCCCCAAGAGTAACACCTTTGGTGACTGTTGATGGTTTCTGGAACTTGATGGTAAAGTCATCTTCATCACCATCGTCGTCGTCACCATCTAGATCATCTCCGGTGTCTGGAATGACAGGTTCATCATTGTCTTCATCATCATCATCATCATCATCATCATCATCATCATCATCTTCATCTTCATCATCATCATCACCACCAGCAACGATGGTATGGGAATCATCCCTAGGGATGGCATCTACATCCTCAACTAGAGTAGCTTCGGTGGTAGGGATTATAGGAGCAGCGACTGCTTCAGCTCTAGGAGCCTCAGCCTCAACTGCAGCTGTAGCTGATACTGGACCAACGGCCTGAGAAGCTGTAGGAGCAGCATCAGATGATTCACCAGCATTGGACCTCATCTCCCCCTCTCTGGCTAAGACTTGGGAGACTTTTCCAGACAGTTCGTCCAAGCACTGATGCTGGAGAACCATTGAATCTCCATCCTTTGCAAAACATTGGCTAGAGTTGTTGTTGCCTCACGCGTCTCATGGAGCTGAGCGTGATCATTGGCAAAGAAAGAGGGTGCAATCACTGGAGCTGGTTGACGGACAACATCCAGGATTTGTTGAAGAAGACCAGTCTGCTGATCAGCTATAGCCTGAGCATCGTCAGCCTTGCTGTGAAGAACATCAATGCCGTCGTTGTTGGCTTGAACAACTTCTTGGAGAATCAGAAGATGACTCTGAACTTCTTGAACATCCGCCTGGAGGGCAAGGAAATTCGCATGAAGATCGCCTTGACGGGGCATCTCTTGGTGAACTTCGTTGATCTTGTAGAGGACGGTATCAACAGCGGGAAGGAGAAGCTTGATATCAGATGGCATATCATAGTCATCATCAATTTCTTCATCTCCTCCATCATCTTTCTCTCTTTCTTCCTCTTCCACTTCCTGAGCATCAGGCTGATGTATCGAAGAAGGACATGCAAAAGAAGAAGTGTGAGCTGAAGGCTCAAGGTTAGAAGAAAAGAAAGGGTAGAAAGATGGGATACCTGAGGGGCCTTCAGTGACATCTAAAGGATTGTCACTGGCATGAACAAATATGTCCTTGAGAGGATGGACATCCGTATACTGAGGTGCATCGAGAGAAGCAGCCTCATGTCTAGTGTTGTGCGTCTCAGTATCAGGAAGGACAGTCGCTGATACATCATCGACATGTGTAAAGACCAATGAGGGACTATAAGAGAAACAGGTTGAGAAGAGACGTGGTGTTCAGCGGTGGCGGCGCTAATATTTACACTTTCAGTGATTTGGGTCACTGAAGTGATTGGTGAAGGTACCACTGATACGACAGTGATGGAAGAAATCACTGAAGAGCTGGGAGGGTTAACAGAAAGTGYCTCGGGGGTAAGGCKAGTTTCAATAACTGAAGCCTTTTGAGAGGCCCCAGCTAGAGACGTGGTTGTCCCCTTTTTGGCTTTCTTGGCTCTCTGAGGAGAACCAAGAGTTGGTTGAGNCCCCAGCTAGAGACGTGGTTGTCCCCTTTTTGGCTTTCTTGGCTCTCTGAGGAGAACCAAGAGTTGGTTGAGAGGGTCGTTTAGAAGGGGTTTTGGTGGCTTGGCTAGACGCGGGGGGGTTTGCCCTTGTCATGGCCACCTGAGGAGAAGAGGTAGTGATGGACACAATGGAATAAAGTGCCACATCACTGTCCCTCAGCTTATGATCCAGAATCCTGGATCCAAGCCTGAAAGTTGGAAGGTTTCCTTCATTGGGGTAAAGACTCTTGAAGATCTTTGTCAATATCATCGAAAGAAACCTGGTGTAAGGCACCACCTTTTCTTGCTGGCGCTTGTTCAGCTTAAGCACCAGGTCATTGAAAATGACCGCAACATAATTTATATTGCGATGCTGAATCGCAGATACGCCTATGATCAAGGCAATCCTAGAGGCCTGGTCCTGACCTCCAGTTTTTCCACCCATGCACTGGATGAAATGAGAAAACAGGTATTGCCAGACAGCTGACATCCTGTTCTTCTCAATCTTCGTCAAGGACTTGAGAGGGGCGCTGGAGTCCTTCTTCATTGCCACTGGTAGCCAATGGCGTCGAGAAAGTTGATGATCTCGATGGTGGAGGGTTCGCTGTCGAAGGAACCCTTGGGAAGACGGAGAGCTGAGTAGAGTGTAGAAACCCCAAAGTTCACGTCCATGCGGTTGAAAGTGAAATGGATTTGCTCCATTGTGCGTCCAACATTGTCTTGGACTTCGACAACCTCAGCAGTGTACCAGAAATGCTGAAAAAGTTCCTTGAGCATGAGGGGCTCATGGTTGAGAGCATAGCCTAAGGACGACTGTTTGAGGAAGTCAGCCGCCTCTTGGTAATGTGCTCTGGTGGAGGGTATCTCTAACAAGGCAATGTGGTTGTTGGCCTTGATAGAGATCTTGTCAATGAAGAAGTTGACGTTCTTGACAGCCATCTGTTTATTATCAAAGAAGTAAAACAAACAGGAACAAACAGGTTTGTTAGAAATAAGCCAAGAGTTTATGGTTAAAGAGTATAGAAAAAGTTTTTAAACACATGTGTTGTAACGGAGAAGAAAAGAAGATTCTGACCTTTAAAGTTTAAGAAGAAAGGTCGGAAAGAGGTTTGAAGATGAGAGAGTTCTTGCTTTGGAGAAATCTTAGCAGAAGTTCGTCTAAGAACGCTCATAGGAAACAGAGAATGTCGTCATAAAGTCGATTCATTAACTATTTTCTTTTAAAAACAAAAAAGTTTTTATGAATATGAAGAGTCATACAGTTAAAAGGGTACTGAAAAATCTATTTAAAACATTTTATCACTGAAAAAGAGAAAGTATTTAGTGATGGTTTTAAGACATCAGGTTTTAATGAAGAGAGTCACTAAAACTGGCATTTAAAAAACTTTTTTGGTCACTGAAGAAGAAAAGTTTCAGTGATCTTTTAGATTTCTAAGATAAGTATAAAGATATACTTGAAGATGTGGTGAGTGTTGAGAATCACTGAGACCACCTTTTAAAACATTTTATCACCGAAAAAGAGAAAGCTTCAATGAAAGTTTTAAGTTGTGAAAAGAGAATAGTAATCATACCTTAGAGAKAATAGATATATTTACTCAAGAGTTCAGTGTTAGAGATAGAGCACTGAATCATTTCACTTACTGAGTGATGTTTAATGACTGAAGGTTAATCTTCAGTGTTCAACAT
>NW_020204016.1:0-1337 GCF_001531365.2 Cynara cardunculus var. scolymus
AGTATCTTTGTGTATCACTTTCTGTTCGAATACATGTTATATGTGAAGTATTAATATCAAGTGTGGTATTTAAACTTATCCTCTAGATACGGGTCACATCCCTCCTTCTCCTTGWCTACWCTATCATTAAKGTTGATGTGAGTTCCAACTAAAATGGAGATTTTAGGGAGCTATTTTATAGAACATCTTGGCCACCTATACATCTGAAAAGATTACGGACAAAAAAGTCAATTTTTTTCTTGTGCATGTAGAAACTTCCAGAAAACTTGTTTTTTGCTTGTMGTTCCCACCTTTTTGGGGAAAACAATCAGAAACAGCTCTAATGAAATTGTAGACGCACATTTGGTGGGAGGATTGAAAGTGRGCATTTTCATCTGACAGACTATTTTTGTTTTTTTCCCTTTGAGTGTTGGTTGAATCGACACATTCATTTATTATTACCCTATTTRACGCTGACACAAAAAAATTACCAAACAACCTCTTATATAGGTATGAGTTATTAGGGACAACGCAAAAAAGAAACTTAAAATAATGCATGCACCCGATGTATGAATGATAAATTTAAATTGGCGTTAGTCGCAATAAATTTGGTCCATTCAAAAACAAAAATTCGATCTCGCCCATATGAAAAGCCAATATTCTGAATGCTTTCATACTACTATTTTTTGGATAATGGGGGCGAAGCTCATGAGAAAAWTTTGTTCAAAACAAAGAAACAATTGTTAGATACAGAGGGTAGAGGAGATGAAATTGGGACYGGATAAACTCAAGAATCGTGTTAGAAACACTATCCAAGTATTATAATTCGACCCTAACAACCTTGGATTCACGAACTCATGGGATAATTCTTAAGTTTTTACTCTCATTTCAAAGGTTGTGAAATYGAGATTCTTATACCCAGATTCTTGTTCTTTTACATATTTAAATGAGAGATCAATAGTTATGGGTCGTTGAACGATAATAACCGTTAATGGTTTAAATTGATGAAAAGTTATAACCACATCAGATAAGTCTGACACGAAATCTGGAAGTCACAAGTCTGAACCTAAGTCTGGACCCAAAGGTCCAGAGATCTCTGAACTCATTACATCAGACTTAAGMTGAAGTCTAGTCAAAATCAGATATCTGAACTCAAAGATTTAGACTTAGACAGAAGTCTGGACTCAAGGTCCAGAGTTAAGTCCTTGGAYGAATCTTCGTAACTCTAATCATCATAACTCTGATATTACTTTCCCAGACTTAAACTTAGTGAGTTTTCCATTAAGTTCGACTCTTCATAAATTTCAAGTCTGAACCTCGCCATGGGAGTCTGCCCCTTGGAACCCCGCAAGGGGTCG
>NW_020204016.1:2357-3658 GCF_001531365.2 Cynara cardunculus var. scolymus
ATATTACAAAAATAATTTATTTTAATTAAAAATATAAAAAAGATCCCGTCAATGATTTATCCAATCTATTTTTTATTTTTTATAATTTAAATAAATCACCGACGGATTATCAACGTAATTCACCTAACCCATCACTAATCCATCGGTAACTAATTATTTATTTTTTTGGATTATTTTAAATATAATCTAGATTTATTTTTTATTATATTCTATTTAAATATGAGTAACTAAATTAAATTATTTAATTTTTGGTGAAATTTTAGAAAAAATACATATATTTATGTAGCAGTTCACATATATCGGTTCAAATACATACATATCCATATATGTTGATATGTAGTAGTTTACATGTACTCGTTGACATACAAACTGCATATATATCACATATATGTATAGGTAGCTGTTCAAATGTATTGGTTCACATACATATATACTATGTACATATATATTTTGTTCACATTTAGTGGTTTATATACATACATTGATGTATATATATGTTTATATAGTTCATATGTATTGGTTTAGATACACATTACGCATACATTCGGTTCACATACGTACATATATGGATATGTTCACATGTAGCGGTTCTCAAGTGCTATCCCTCCGAATAGTGGATGTATGCAGCATGTGGTAGCAAGAAACACTGCTTGTTTAGCTTCCGGTACAACGTAGAGCCCCGATATGGGCTAGGTCAAGGTGAGTCGTGTGTTAACACYGGTGCCTTCTGATAGTAGCTCGTCTTCTGAGACTTGGGTTTGTACTCTTTCAATTCTTTATTACCATGTATAACTATAATATCAGTAAGAAAAAAAAACCCTTATGTTGTCTTATATTTGTAAATTAAAGCTTTAGAGGCCTAGGTTCATGCAAATAGCCAAGAGATGGAAGCGATGCGGAAGATGGTCGAAGTGACGTGGGCTGTTTGGCAGTTGYTGAATGGTTTTTTGCGAAATTATTAAGTGGTCAGAATGATTAAGAGGCTCTCATGATTTAGTGCAWAATGAAATATAATTGTTTGGTAATTGTTTACGATGAAATTAGGGCTCTTAATAGTTAAGRGAGACCCAAGATACAAAATCAATCAAAGGGTTTTTGAACCACGTAGACTTTTTTTTGTCAAACAAGATTCACCTCTTAACAATTCAAGATTGTTTCTTTATGAAATTAGGGCTCTCAAATTTTGTTTCCATCGTTGCTSATGAATGATCCCATATGTGATCACGATTGTTTCTCATGTTTCTCATAGTGTGCAATAAAAGAATACTGTTAATTTGTATTGTAATCTGAATTTGTCAATG
>NW_020204016.1:4033-5471 GCF_001531365.2 Cynara cardunculus var. scolymus
ATATAAACTGTCAGCTATGGTTTTTTATAATTTTCTTAGTTTACAGCAAAGATATTTTAAGCAAAAAAAATTATGTACCAATTACAATTACTGGTGGGTAACTACTCCCTAGGTGAAAATTTTGTCGATAAATCAGTTAAGTTACAGGCGGATCTTTTCGTCTATGAATTAATCCGCCAAAATCATCGTCTTAATCATCTGTTTTAGATTAATGGGGGAAAATTTTATCGAGTCTGCGATGGACTAAATCCACCGGTGCTCTGTCCATCGCCAATGATCTTAAATTTAAAACAGATTTATGTACACGTACATATATATGTACACGTACAGATAGCACCAAAGACGTAAGGTTTTAATGGCATGTACATGTGTGTATGTATCTTAAATATAAAAGATGAAGCAAATCTGTTAAAGGTTCACTTAGTTATTGTGATATATATACTAGTTTTCCATTTATAATTAATTTATAAGGAACATGGATCTTTATTTCGGTGTATGTATTTGCGTATCTGATATTCTTACATTTATAAGGGAACATTGATCTTTATTTGATTCCAGAGTGTGGAACACCAAAGGAAGATAGCTAGGCCTCCCTTGATGTTGCAAATACTCATTWAATATATAAACAAAAGCAATGGATATGGGAATAAAGCCTTCTAGGCTTCTATATAAAGGTTCGTGAGCCATCCTCTACTCACCATAAGCAAATTACAAYACCACAGACATCAGCTTGCCCATCCCCTTTTACTCCAACCACAATCTTAGTTCAAAATGTCGTATCACGACTCCAAGTCGAAACCCAATCTTGCCAAGATTGGAGCTGATGCGTTTGCTCTCCTTGATGATTTTTCTGGTGGGAACAAGTCCAAGCCTAAGCCCTGGTTATCTAAGGTAAGTGTTCCACCAAGACGAACTCCAAACAAACTATTTCATTATCAATATCAACCCGAAGAAGCTTATGTGATTCGAGAACAAGTCTATGTTGCCCCAGTCGAAGAAATGAGGATCGAGACAGTGGTGGATTGCTATGAGGCAGCCAAGAGGTATGGTGGGACTGTGATTCTCGATTACCCTAAGAGGAAACCGGCGCGTAAGAGTTTCTTTTATTAAAAATTATAGYCGCATATGTCTAGAATCTTTAKATGCTTTCTTATCAGGTGTGGATAAGGTCTGCAACTCAAATAATGTATACCTTTTCATCCAATAATGTTATGTTGTAGAGACGAACGTACACATGACCGATTCTAAAAACTGAGTCGGGTCTAGTTGACGGTCTGGCTAAAACAGTTCAGAATATATATGTTGCTGCAGTATATATGTAGTAAAGTCATTTATAACCTAAATATTCCAAGCACCTATGTCTTTCTCTTTGTATTCTGCTTGATGGATATGAAGAGACACTAAACATTAAACATGGTGGTTTGTTTTTCTCTTGTAT
>NW_020204016.1:7181-12421 GCF_001531365.2 Cynara cardunculus var. scolymus
ATATATATATATATATATGTTTTGCATGACGGTATGTGACCTAGCAAGTCGCGTACAATGTTGCATGACGGTCTTTCCATTTTAGGCAATTTGAGGAGCTAGCGATTTGCATGTGACTTCCCAAGTCATGTGCAAATATATATATATATATATATATATATATGTGTGTGTGTGTGTGTGTGTATGTATGTATATATGTACTGCATTTTTAGCCTATTCATGCAATGATCACGATATATTCTTAGTCCCAAGATCAAGTTGAGTTTAACGAATTGAGCCACTTCACAGGTTGCTCACAAGTTATCTCTCAAGAGAAGGACTTCTCTTGTCACACTAAACGACTTGGCTAGCAACCAAGTAAGTCGCTTGTGAGTCGCATACACCTAGAAGGTTTTGTGTGTCACATTTTCCCCATATGTTGTGTGTTTTAAGACCTATAGTTGCTCCAATAGAGCCAATTCCTAAGACTCTGCCTAAAGCTAAATCTCCATAACGCCATAAATCTCCATAACGCCACTGGTCTGTCTTAGTAATTTACTCCAAGAACATATGTATAAGACAATAAACTCACTTGTATATTACCTAATGTTGAATATATATAAATTATATATAGTTTAATTAGGACCTTTCTTGTCATTTGCCCAAACTTCTTATGTTTATATACATTCTCTTTCAAGAATGGGATTTCTCAGTTGATCACCTTCAATCTCAAATTTATTATCAAACTGTCATAGATTATCACTGTAAGTATTGATATGCTTGCTTCACTTTTGTGTTATATATATAGGGGCAAATCAAATAGAAACCGTCTATAAGTTAGAAATTCTATGAATCAATATCGATCACACATTTTTAACTTTCATAATTATCTTATTAATTATAGTAATTACTTTATCAACCATTTCCTAAAAAACTCAATACTTTTCCCATTTGAAATCATCTTATCAAAATATAGTAATGTTTCGTTGGTGAAACAAAATTATACTCAAAAGAGATCAATCTCATGTATTGTTTCGTCGGTGAAACAACAGTCTATTATCAAAATAGATCAACCATATATGTTGTTTCATTGGTGAAATAACGCTTTATTATTAAAATATATCAACAAACATTAACCTCTGTGTTTTTCATTGGTGAAATAAAGCCGCCGTTGTTTCAAAATCAAAACAAAGAGCAAGTTTTTTAAGGAAAAGGTTGATAAAGTAATTAATAAGATAACCGTGAAAGTTAAAAATTGTAATAATATTAGTTCATGAAGTTTCTAACTTATAAAAGATTTTTAAATGATTTCGTGTGTATATATATATTTGCGTGTTAGGTTGCTTTCATTCACAAGAGAATATATGTCTTCAATCTTCATTAATTTGGCTCCAAGCCATGGAACATGCCATAGAACAATGGGTATGAGAATAGTTACATCAAGGATTCTATATAAAAGCATGAGAATATATGCCTTCATATCTCCTTCACTATAACAAACAACTTCCTATTAATTTTTTATATAAATTTTTAATTTTCAACAATGTTTTATTAGTTCTTCTTCTAAAACATGTTATATAGAACAACTTGAAAAGGCTAATAAAATGTACGAAGTACTTTTTGAGTGTTATAAAGTGACCCAACTTCATTGATAAAACTTATTAGGTCGCCTAACTTCGTCTTAACATATTATTGTAGCATAATTCTATAAAATGAATAGTTGTTGGTATTAAAACTTAAAGTCTCATTAATTACTCTATTATGACGTTCAACAATGGTCAAACGTCTTAAAAATCCCATTGTAGTGGCAATATGAGTAAAGTACCTTGGGATGGGGTAACATTTGAGACGAGAACGATAACCATCGATTGTTTCATTTATATTTAACGTTTTTGAATACAATGGAGCGGGCCTTGAAGTTAGTAGTTTGTAGAGTATAGTTGGTCATCCTTTTATGTTATCCGCAAGAATACCCTTGAATAAATTGGGAATATATCACATATGAAACCAAAGGTCAAAAGCAATTAAGATACTAATTTACTTTTGTGTAAATTATGTATTTGGTCCCTATGGTTTACACTTTTTACCTATAGTGAATACAAAAATGAGACTCATGTTTTACATTTTCTCGCTCTTTAAGTCTCTCCCTCTAACTCTATTAAAAACTTTTGTTAGGATGAAGAGTATTTGGAGATTCATTTGTTATAACTCTATTGTATCTTTATAATGTATTTTATTTATATATATATATATATATATATATATGTATATATGTATGTATGTATGAACATATATATATAATCCAATCTCAACCGTGCATTTCATTTGATTAATATGTGATTTCATAGAAGTTTTGATTGTTTCCTAATATAAAGTATTGATCATAATTAATGAACCATATTCATCTTTCATAAATATTCAAATCATAATAAATAAACTCTCATCATTTCCATAAATATCTCAATTTATTGGGTTGCATTGGTTGTACAAATGCGACGGATTGTATTTGAAACAAACTCCATGTATATATATTACACACATAATACTCAAAGGTCTTCCCTATCGCCTCCCCACTATACCAGTAACATTACCATCTTTTCTAGTGAGCAACACGAAGCTTCTTGTTGTCTCCCTTCTTACACTAGTAGCACATCTCCATCTCCCTCTCCACTTGCCAGCCCATCTCCTCCCTATCTCCATTCTTGTTGGTCATCTTTGCCTCACATTGTGAAACATGACAAAAATCGAGCAAATACCCACAGGGCTATAAAATCGAGCAAAAATCACATGCATGTAAAAATCGAGCAAATAATCCAGCAAAACCTGGATTCGGCTTCCATCGAGCAAATAACCATCTATTTTTCATTTTTCAATCTAATGCTTAAAAAATTCCATCGATGACGTATTCAAAACCTAGAATCCTGATCTTTGAATCTCAAATACGACTTTCCATCAAATCCCCAAATTAAAAGCCCAAAGTCAAAATATGTCCAAGCTTTTGAGATGCAGAAGAAAAATAACATAGATTGTGTTTGGTGTTGGCAGAGATTTGACATGAAAAGATTGGTTCCCATGATGTCTGTGCCAATGGTGGACGTGGGAGGCGAATGGGGAGAAGAAACCGTTGATCTTGCATCATTTTAAGTGATGGTAGGGTTGATAGAGGAAATCACAGACAGTGATGGGTGTCTTCGGGAAATTGTAGACAATGGTGGGTGTATATATGTGTGTATGTAGACGTCACTACAAACAAATCAGGTTTATAGAACGTTTTTAAACGTCATAACAAGTTATTTAGGACCCTTGTAATAAAAAGTTGTTACATTAGCAATTTTATAGAACAATGTTTGGAAAAGTGTCATATAAAAACAAGTGTCCTATGAAAATATGGATTTACAGGATTCTCAAAAGTGTCATATAAAATGACTAATGCGATGCTTGGCATTAAGAATGTTATAAAAACTTGTTAAAAAGCCAAAAAATATCCTGTAAACTTATTACAACACATTGACGCTTTATATTTTGATCGCATAAATTAAGTCTTATATAACAATATATTAGGAAGCTTAAAATTGATAGTGTCCTAAAAACCCAAATTTATTATAGTGTGTGTGTGTATATATATATATATATATATATATAACAAAGACAAAATATAATTAAGGATAAAAAGGCTAAAATACACCCTAATTTAATTGGGTTAATGGTTTTTTTTTATTCTGTTGGTGGCAGAGACTTAGAACATGAGAAAATGCAAATCATGAGTCCCAGGGCATGTGAAAATGTAAACGATGAGTTCTGTATTTGTATTTAATAATCTTTATTAAGTAGAATCAAATTAGTTTTTATCTAACTTTCGACAGCTTTTCGATAATACGACGGATTCCATCTAAAATCCGTCTAAGACGGAAAGTGATTATCTTTTAAAATATATTATCTTAAACATTATTAATGATTTAAATATATTGTGATGGATAATCGACGGGAAATTCGACGGAGTTTCGACGGATTTCAAAAAAAAAATTATAAATAATTATTTGAATATATTTCGATGAATTTTCGATGGCCTGCATTATTTGCGTCGAATATAATGTTTACCGATAGTCCGTCGATAATCCTTCAAAGATTTTTGATTGGAAATAGACAGCTTTTTGGAAATCGATAACCGGTCACAAACTATCGAAAATTTGGGAAAGAAAAATAATCTAAAATTTGTCGAAATTTTCGACGACATTTTCCATCGAAAAACGATTTTTACTTTTTTTCCGAACTTTCTGTTTACTTATTTTATAGATTTATATTTATTGATATTTGTTATTATAAGTAAAATTATTATTTAATTATTTAAAAAGTGTAATAATTACACACTTTAAAGTTGTGTGTCATATTAATTACTGTGGACATCTTTTTTTGGGATGAGGAGGGATTATTTTTCTATTTATTTTTTATTTGATTTAGAATTCTTGAGTTCGTTATCCAATTTGGGTTTGTTATTTTGATTTAGGGTTTGCTATTGACTTGTATTTTATTTGTGATTTTCTTGACGTTTTGCTTTCTGATATCTTTTTTAACTGAATTTATTTTTTAGTTTAATGCCCTTTAATTTCTTGCTATTGACTACTTGTTTATATGTCTCTTCAGTATTAAGTATTTTAACTGAATTTATTTTTTGGTTTATCCGGTAAGCTCATTAAGCCACAAGTAAACAGGCCCTAAAATGCATCCACAAAAAACCCTCTTCTTTTGCTTGTGCAATTCCTAACATTCAATAACCTTGTTTCTGTGAGCAGTTTCATTCCCTTTCTATGTTGATTGAATCAATACCTTCCTCCCTTTTTTCTCTATTTGATGCCACCACAACAAAAATACCAAAGAACCTCTTATATGTGTTATCATAAAAAAAACCCTCTTATATGTGTATGAATTAATAGTGTAAAAAAATAAAAAATAACTTAAAATAATGCATCATAAAAGTATGTAGACTTTAGTCGCACCGACTACGACATGATAAACAGTTGTTTCTTTTGTTTTTTAATAACTTCATTGGAAATACGCTTTTTAATGAGAAATTATTTACTACAAACAAATCATATTTTTTACAAAAATTAAAACGGAAATACATTATCATACAATGCACAATAAAMAAGAAAATTCCATGAACGACATATAATTATAGCATATATTTCTTTTTTAAAAGACAAACGTATCAACTATCAATAAAAAAGGGGAAACAAAGTTTATTCATAACTACTTCTCTAGGA
>NW_020204016.1:13262-15840 GCF_001531365.2 Cynara cardunculus var. scolymus
TTTTCATAAGATTAAACAATGAAATCGACGTATGAGAGTGGTTTTTACAGTTTTTACAAATGAGGATGATTTTCATTTGATCGCTCCTCTATATATATATATATATATATATATATATATATATATATATATGCTAATCAAATGCAACCCTCTTAAATGATGCAATCAATGCAACTTTATCTATACCACACAATTAAACAGTCTTGGAGATATGACGGTAGCGGTTGGGCATAAGGTGSTTATATTTTAAGAAATTAAAAACGTAAATACGCCTAAAAAGGAGACGATCTACGGTTAGGATTAAATTTCATTGGGTTGCATTGGTTGCAACATTTGATTTGCATTATATATAGCTATAGGTTCAAATGAGAWGTCTCAAATATATGAGAAATGGAGAAGTCATCTTAGTCCTTTCACTAAAAAAATTAACGATGCAAATTTGAGCACTAACTGTGAAGTACCAAGTAATTTGGTCGCAAGTTTCATGGCAACAATTATGCGGAAGATAAATGCGTAGTTTCATAACTTTTACTACCACAATTGAATAGGCGACTGACATGTAATAATATGTGTCTATGTGAACTTGTATGATTCACATGTGAACTATTTAACTGATTCATATATGAACTATGTGTGCATACGTGAACCCATGTAATTCACATATGAAATCATRTTGTCATATGATATCAATTGTTTGGGGTCCTCTTCACATGTGAATTTACTAGATAGTCACAAAATGAAATACTAATGCATATATGAAACTGATTTAGTTCATATTTTTATTTTTAGGTGCATATGTGAACCCCCATTAAATCACATTTGAATTATTTAAGTCTTCGCATATGAACTATTTATGTACATATGTGAACCCAAATGATTCGAATATGAACTATATACATAGAATTGCGATTTCACCCATTATTTTCCTGCAATTGGTTCGGTGTTCTGATAGTTTTCTTTGAGTCGGTGGTGATGATTAGGAAGATGACTGAAGAAAGCACTACAATAAGTGTATTGAGATCCATCCGTGATCGAGAATCGTCATGTTTGTTTCCGGCGAAATCTTGATTATATCAAACGTATTTGATGGCAATGAAGGAGAACAAGAGGTCTTGAGAAAGTTGTACACTGCATACTACTAGAAAGGGATGAAGCGCTAGAGGAAGGACATGATGTGGTACCGAGGAGGAGGACGGAGGCGGTGCAACTCTTGGCAGTGACGATTTGGGAAAGAGTGAGAAGTGGTGATTCAGAGATAGCGAAAGCAGTAATGGATTTCATTGGTTGCACAGGCATTGGGATGCCAAATAGTAGGCCGGTGGAGATGTTGAATAAAGCGGTGAAGATTTTATTCTATCTTAATTATCATATTACCATATTACCTTTCATTTAATAAAAATTGATCTCTAAATCTAATGGTTAGGATGATTTCTCCCTTTCTCATATATTTGTGGTTTCTCATTTGAACCCCCCCCCCTTCTCTCTCTCTCTCTCTCTCTCTCTGTCTCTCTCTTCTATCTATCTATCTATATAAAAATATATAGGCGAAAAATTGTGTGAGAAAGAGAATTAAGGTGAGTAACGTAAGAAGTGATCTGGATTCTTGATCACCTTTAATCTCAAACCACAGATGAATCGTTTTTTATACTAGAATTGATCTGATGCATTTTATCCTAATGTGCATCAAAGGGTAGATATGCAAGAAGATTAAGGTGGAATGTGATGCTGGTCCAACCTCCAATAACCTATCTAAAGTAGTCCATTTTCTTAAAAATGATAAATAGCGTTATTAATTGAAGACATACATATAATGATGTTTTTTAAGAATTAGTTACARTATTAGAACATTAACTATAACAAAATTAAGTTTATATTACGTCCAAAATATTTAAATGTCCAAATAAAATATTTTATGACTTAAGTTTATAGTACCTAATAATAAAGTGTACGTCMTATCTAAAAGTCTTACAATAAGTTTATAAGACATTTTTAAGCGTCATAACAAGTTTTAAAAATGTTTCAAAATAAATATCGTATTAGCTATTTTATAGGACATTTTTKAGAAAATGACCTCTAAATCTATCTTTTTATAGGACACGTATGTTTATAAAACATTTTTTCAAATAATGTCTAATAAAATTGTTAATATGACACTTTATTTGAAAAATATTCTAAAAAACTTGTTATGACATTCAAAAGCGTCATATAAATTTGTTGTAACACTTTTATATATGACGTTTTTAAGTTGGTCCTATAAACTTAAGTCCAATAAAACACTCTATTATGACACTTGACAATTTTAGAAATCTTGTAAACCCAATTTTGTTGTAATGATTAATAAATGGTACATTYGGTGATTTAGAGACGTATTAAAGAAACGTGATTGAAGATGGCCTTCACGGCATTTTTCTTAGTGTTGCTAAATGTTACATGGTAACGTTTTTTGTAAAAAAATCTTGACAAAATAAAAAATGGTATATATGATTGGTCATATAATCGGAGTTACACAAATGCATTTTACGAAACATTCTTAAGTGTTGGGATGGGAAAATTGGACAAATCCAATAAAGTGTATTCA
>NW_020204017.1:0-1061 GCF_001531365.2 Cynara cardunculus var. scolymus
GTTTTATTGGTTTTTATTAAGTTCTGGGTTGAATCTCGAGAGTTAAAGCAGTAAGGCTATGATTTCCGAGCCAATATATCCTTAACTAAAAGGTTCTGGACTGTATATTTGTAAAAAATTTAAATCTGCCAAAAAATTTAAGAGCTGCCAAGCTATCGCATCCTTATAATTCTTCGTGAACGCTGAGTTGTGTGTGATAACCAGGTTTTATCTCATCTTTTTTATGTGACAACTTCTTGTTATCACATTAGTTTGACCCGACAACCTTGTCTTATCGCACTAGTTTGACCCAGCAAAACCATTTCATCACATCAGTTTGACCCGACAAACGGACTTTATCTCATCCTATATATGCGATAAGTTACTGTTCATACCTTGTTTTATGCGACAAGTTTGACCCGTTAAGTTTGACCYGACAAAGTTGTGTGTGACAAGGTGGGTGCGACAAGTTTAAGGTGCGTGAAGGAGTAGGGTGCGACAAGTTTTGAGGTGCAACAAGTTCCACAAGTAGGGTGCTACAAAAATAATCAGTTTGTGGTTTCTGAGTATTAATGGTAATAGCACCTGGGAATTTGAGAGCTAGTTCAAATTCTCGTTCGAGGTTAAGATCTGATTAAAGTGCTTGTTTTAATCAATTTTTGTCTGATGAAAAATCCAGGTTATTAGATCCTGTTGATAGCTATAGCTAATTTCGATTGGTTTTCCTATTGTAGGTTTCCAAAATTAATGATAAGTATTTGCACTTTAATCGAGAATGAACCATTGTTGGGTATTAAAATATTGTTTATCTAATCCATTTTAGTTTCATGTTTAGTTTAATTAATCAAATCTAGCACTCTCCATTTGTATTTACTTTTAATTCTTTACTGGTTGTGTACCCGCGCAATGCGGYGGGAGCCATGAATTTTAACGATTTTGAAGTTCTCCTGGTTTTATAAGATAAGATTTAACGATGATATAGATTACAATTGGTCTTTACATATTAATACA
Source organism: Cynara cardunculus var. scolymus (assembly GCF_001531365.2). Lineage (NCBI taxonomy): Eukaryota > Viridiplantae > Streptophyta > Magnoliopsida > Asterales > Asteraceae > Cynara > Cynara cardunculus. The sequence goes on from NW_020204017.1 coordinate 991, forward strand.
ATTTGAATAAATAAGAGTTATGGTTCCAATTGCAGGCTATCGATGAAAAAATTTGTATGATAGTTTAAAAT
>NW_020204017.1:2731-4493 GCF_001531365.2 Cynara cardunculus var. scolymus
TTGTCTCGAAAAACAAATATACCAACTCATACGTACCAAATACGAAGATGAAATGTTTWTGCTTGTCTTTACATCATTTTCCATAAGATCTATAAAAAAGCTTTTTCATCAATACGTTACTACCTTATTAATTTCTTTTTCATACAAACGTTTGTTTCAAAACAGTACAAACAACTATATTTTATAAAACTAGTAATTTTAAGGCATGAGGTAAAGTAGGATTTGTTGACAAAAAACAGTTCGAGTAAGCAAAATAGACAAGAATTTCGGTTCATGTGTGATAATTTGAATGTGATATACTCACTAACTATTTTGTATTAAACATGATCAAGTGAGAAATATCAATTTTTGTATGAATGGTAACTTATTCCAGAGTTTCATAAAAAAACAAATGTATCATCTTTGTATGTGTATCAAACTACTTCTATTTCAATCTGTTATTACGTCATTAAATATACCAATTCGGACAAATGATTATTCTCACAATCTTCCTCTTCCTTTGTTGATTTTTCACTAGGTCCTATATTAATTAAGTGTTTATTTGAGGATATTGTGTAGAATAAACAATCGAAAAAACATAAACAACAATTTTTCCATTCAGTCTTTTTTAAATATTTGACAACAGTCCATTTACATTGTGATGACACAAGTTAACAGTAATATTAGTGCTAATACACCCCCATTGTCYTATTAAGTCTTTTCAAATTAAAGAAGAAAAGAAAAACTGTTAAATCAAGAAAGTTTAATTTCTTAAGAATTTCATTAAAACGAGATTATAACCAATTGAAGGTAACAAAAAGAATTTCAAATCATAAATGGAAAAACAAGACTTGGAAACTTTTTCTGGTTAAAAATAAAAGGGCCATCATATGTTTTGGATCAATGGTTTTTTTTGGTTAAGAATAAAAGCATCTTACTTTTTTCAGTATGTATAGATATTCTGTGTACGTTGTATATTTTAAAGGCAACTCAATTACTTATTTAAGTTTCAATGTAATTCTTGTGAAACTTGAAATATATGAGAAATGAACAAAGTGTTTTGGGTGGAATCAAAATACGTAAATGTAACGACGTGGCTCAATTTGCATATATAATACACGTTTCACATGTAATACCCCAAAATCACATTTGCATGTAAACATATATTTCCATATATCAAAAAATTTAATTTACTCATCTTGTCCCAATATCTACAAAAGCTATATCATAAAAAAGCTACCAAAATTCTCCATATAGTATAAGTACATAACAAGTTTTAGACTTATATTTTTGTTTGCAAAAACGTAGAGTGACTAAATGTGTAAATATGTTCAAGTTTTATATAAATAGCTTCCCAGCTCTAGAGTAGGTCAACTCATTATTGTATTATCAGCTTATTGAGAATCAGCAGCCAAAAGGCAAACACTATATTTTGTATTCCATGTTTGAATCAATATACAAGCCGACTTGATTTGTAATTTCCATTCTGTTAATTTTATTTCATTGTTTCATGTAATCATATGGGTAAACAACAATTGGTATCGGAGCAGAATGTAACACCCCCAAACACCACATTTGCATATAACACGTATTTCATTACATAGAAATATTGTTTATATCACAAGGTCCCACTAGTACAAGGATTCTTATATGAACAAAATCTACATATGAAAAATTCCAAAACAAATTTTGTGCAAACACATGTGATACAACATGTGTCTTCAAAATAAGCAATCATAAGCAGATCTTCAAAAGCAGATAACAGATTAGGAAAATAATCACA
>NW_020204017.1:5448-8184 GCF_001531365.2 Cynara cardunculus var. scolymus
GGACAACACTTGTCCCCTTTTGTCCGATCTACTAATCCGGACAACCCTTGGTTGATTTAAGATTTTATGTCTGGTTTAAAGCAATCCGGACAACACATGTCCGGTTTATATTTAATCCRCACGACCCTTAAGTGATTTAMGRCTAAACCGCACAATGCTTGGTCGTATTCATACTTCTCCGTTCAAAACCTATGTCCGGTTTACATAAATCAAATCCTCACTAACACCCTAAATCGCAYAATACTTAAGCGATTTATAATTAAATYGGACAACTCCTACCCGRTTTAAGAGTWATCCGGACAAACCTTGGCCGGTTTATACCTAGTCCGATCAACCCTTGTCCGATTAAACCCAAGTCGCACAAAACTAGTTTTAAGAATAAAATGCAGTTCTTATAGTAAAAATCAAAGCTCTTRAAAGTATATTTTAGAAATCACTCACCTTTAAGACARACTCAGATTTTGAAGAAGATGAAGAATGTACAAATAAAAGATCTYCGGTCAATCCTTTCTCTAATTCTCCCAAAATTCCCAAATGAAGCAAGAAACTCTACTAAGTCACAAACCTCATATATATACTTTCCAGAATAGGAAAGTCGGCTACTCTCACACCCTTATATGTATCCATATAAAAGTTATGATTACATATAACCCATGCACATACACATGCACTCATGCATATTAATATCATGCATACATATATATACATATATATATATGTACCTATACATGTTATGCATATACCCGCATACATGAAATATATAGACTTACACATTTAACCCATGTAAGCATGTATTCACATAAACATGTAATCCACATAATAAATACCTTGGGTAATAATCATGACTCGGTTATCACACAGAAGATCAACACTCAGCTTCATTTCTTGGAAAACCATGTATAAGATTTTTAGTTCATTGTTTTATTGGTTTTTATTAAGTTCTGGCTYGAATCTCGAGATTTAAAGCAGTAAGGCTATGATTTCCGAGCCAATATAACCTTAACTAAAAGGTTCTGGATTGTATATTTATAAAATTTTAAAATCTGCCAAAAATTTTATGAGCTGCCAAGCTATCGCATCCTTATAATTGTTTGTCAACGCAGACTTGTGTGYGATARCTAGGTTTAATCGCATCTTTTTGATGCGACAACTTCTTGTTATCGCATTWGTTTGACCCGACAACCTTGTCTTATCGCACTAGTTTGACCCAACAAAACCCTTTCATCATATCAGTTTGAACCGACAAACATACTTTATAGCATCCTATATATGCGATAACTTACTGTTCATACCTTGTTTTATGCGACAAGTTTGACCCGATAAGTTTGACCCGACAAAGTTGTGTGTGACAAGGTGGGTGCGACAAGTTTAAGGTGCGTGAAGGAGTATGGTGCGACAAGTTTTGAGGTGCAACAAGTACCATAAGTAGGATGCGACAAAAATAATCAGTTTGTGGTTTCTAAATTATTTTTCTGAGTATTAATGGTAATAGCACCTGGGAATTTGAGAGCTAGTTCAAATTCCCGTTCGAGGTTAACATCTGATTAAAGAGCTTGTTTTAATCAATTTTTATCTGATGAAAAATCCAGGTTATCAGATCCTGTTGATAGCTATAGATAATTTGGATTTGTTTTTCTATTGTACGTTTCCAAAATTAATGATAAGTATTTTGCACTTTAATCGAGAATGAACCATTGTTGGGTATTAACATATTGTTTATCTAATACATTTTAGTTTCATGTTTAGTTTAATTAATCAAATCTAGCACCCTCCATTGTATTTACTTTTAATTCTTTATTCTTGTACTTGAGATCATTGGCAAGTAGTTGGAACTTATTCTTTTGTGGACTCCACATCCGTTGGCTTGTAAAGAGTTTTTTTTTATTATACTCAAACAGATATTAATGTGAATAGTGATATGGTATTTAGAATTTAACATCGTTACTTTTTTAAATAGTTACGATATTTACATTTAATCTTATACCTTATTCATATCTATAATCAATAATATTAATGATTTGTGTGTCTATAAATTTGGCATTTGYTTGTTTGCTCAAATCACATCACAAATTAACAATGAAGAACATCTCCCTTTTCACACTTTTTTTGCTCGTGAGCTTCTTTGCATTTGGTAATTTCTTTTATTTTATTTACACATTAATTCGTTTTGTTCCTCCTCTGTTAATCACTAATCAAACATTTTCTAATATTTATATTAATACTATAAATTATAATTTGTATTTATCTAAATTGTAATTTGTAAACGAGTTTTAGTAGGCAAGAAAATTAGAGTTTTTTGCATTTTCGAAACATATTTTACAAAAAATAAATTGAAAGAAAAATTAATAACATATTGATTCAAAAAATATTGTTGTCTTTGTATACATATAGGATCTGAGATGTCGAAGGCGCAAATTCCGATATGCAGCAAAAAGTTCAAACTTATAACAGGATTTTGCAGCGATTCAACATGTTATAACACGTGCAAATCTAAAATTGGAATTGGCTCTACTGGGCAGTGCGAGAATTTCTGGWCTTGTCTTTGCAAATACCCTTGTATTTWTTAAAATTCTTCATTTACGTAACTTTTTGTAAAAGTTTCTAACTAGAAATGAAAAGAAAATTTGTTTATTTTAACGAATTCTCTCAATTTATATTATGGGCTTGTCTCGAAAAACAAATATACCAACTCATACGTACCAAATACGAAGATGAAATGTTTATGCTTGTCTTTAC
>NW_020204017.1:9383-10847 GCF_001531365.2 Cynara cardunculus var. scolymus
TTTTATGAGCTGCCAAGCTATCGCATCCTTATAATTCTTTGTGAACACAGAGTTATGTGCAATAACCAGGTTTTATCGCATCTTTTTGATGCGACAACTTCTTGTTATCGCATTAGTTTGACCCGAAAACCTTGTCTTATCGCACTAGTTTGACCCAACAAAACCCTTTCATCATATCAGTTTGACCCGACAAACAGACTTTATCGCATCTTATGTATGCGATAACTTATTGTTCATACCTTGTTTTATGCGACAAGTTTGACCCGATAAGTTTGACCTGACAAAGTTGTGTGTGACAAGGTCGGTGCGACAAGTTTAAGGTGCGTGAAGGAGTAGGGTACGACAAGTTTTGTGGTGCAACAAGTTCCACAAGTAGGGCGCGACAAAAATAATCAGTTTGTGGTTTCTGAGTTATTTTTCTAAGTATTAATGGTAATAGCACCTGGGAATTTGAGAGCTAGTTCAAATTCCCAGCTCTCAAATTCCCGTTCGAGGTTTAGATCTGATTAAAGATCTTGTTTTAATCAGTTTTTATCTAATGAAAAATCCAAGTTATCAGATTCCGTTGATAGCTATAGCTAATTTGGATTGGTTTTTCTATTGTACGTTTCCAGAATTAATGATAAGTATTTGCAATTTAATCGAGAATGAACCATTGTTGGGTATTAACATATTGTTTATCTAATCCATTTTAGTTTCATGTTTAGTTTAATTAATCAAATCTAGCACCCTCCATTTGTAGTTACTTTTAATTCTATTCTTGTACTTGAGATCATTGGTGTAATACCCCACTCCACACATTACATGTAACACATACTTCATACAAAAGAATACATGTTTATATCCCACATTGGTCCCATAGTACAAGAATCTTCAGGTGAAAATACATGGTCCAAAAATTCGAAATACAAATTCTTGTACTAATCCATGTTCATCTACCAAAACTATACATATCATCATCCATTCTTCATGTAGGTAAACATATAGGGAAATTATCACATTTTCCCTTTCCCCTTACCGCACTTCCTGCAATACATATTTAAAATCACAAAACGAGAGTTAGACCGAAAGGTCTAGTGAGTTACCCTATTTATGTCATTGCAGGGTGATATTCACCAAAACTTTTATATAAAACAACTTTTCACACACACATATATATATATATATATATATATAACAAATATATGAACCATTGAGAAAACAATATCAATCCCTTTCACCTTTCCATACAGGTATCTCCAAATATTGAAGACTTCCATACGCTTCTGATGTTCAATCTTAACCTGTAAACATATCAGACACTTTTCTACATACTTGGCTATGTCTCTCTTTAATCCGAGCCACCAATAAAAAGGTTTCAAATCTCTATACATCTTATTGGTGCCTGGATGAATAGAGTATCGGGACTTATGGCTTTCATTTAATATAATGTTCTGGATATTTCCAAAACATGGTACCCAAGTT
>NW_020204017.1:14712-16023 GCF_001531365.2 Cynara cardunculus var. scolymus
GTAATGATAATAAGGGAAAGAGCATTATGTGAATTACTTCCCTATGTGCTTAGCTGTGTGAAGATCTTAATTAGCTATGTTTTGGAGCATAGATGCTAGGATACAAGAGCATGTACTTKTTGAATTTTTGAGTTATGTATTTCATGTTATAGAGTCTTGTATTATGGACCTTTGTGGGGAAAATATGTATTCTATGTATGAAATATGAGTTATATGCAATGTACTGAAAGGGTGTTACAGAAAGATAATATCAAAGCCTGAGTTTAAGAGATTTAGGTATTTACATGCATGATGCCTAGACTTAAACTATTTCATTGCATATTTGGGTCCCAGACATAGTTAGCACCTTTGGAATAAATGTGATAAGTTAAGAGATCAGTGTGTAAGGTATTTTCAGATTACATCTGGCCAATGTAATTTTGAATCTACAGGTACGTAACTGAACTTGGACACTTTATTGTATTTGGGAATGTGAAAATATGTTTATTACTTTGAAATCTACAGATGACAAGCAGAAACTACACCCGATGTTGTAACAGTTACTTTTCCCGTGAACTCATTACATGCTAAAGTATTATTTTACTCGGGTGCAAACTTCTCGTTTGTATCCCCATCATTTKCCTTATATGCTCGTATGAAATCTGTGCCCCTTGACGAAAAGTTTGTAGTTGATACTGATAACGGTCAAGTATTTGTGAATTATGTGTTCAAAAACTGCACTATCATAATTGAGGAATGTGAGCTACCCATCAGATTATTTCCCATGCCTATGAAAGATTTTGATGTAGTAGTGTGAATGGACTGGTTGGCCGAAAATCAAGCCAACATTGTTTGTGATAAGAAGATGATGAGAATAGTATTGCCAGACAGAGGAACAATTGTTATTTTTGGTGATCATCAGAGTCATGGCACCGGGTTATTATCGATAATGAAAGACATAAGATGCATGCAGAAAGGGTGTCAAGAATTTTTAGCTTATGTGATCAATATCAAAAAGGAAAAAGAAGAGCAGAAATTGATTCCAGTAGTAAGTGATTTTCCAGAGGTATTCCGAAGGATTTATCTAGTCTTCCACCAGATAGAGATATATAATTCAGAATTGACCTCTTACCTGGGGCAATGCCTGTAGCCAAAGCACCATACAGATTACCCCCACCAGAGTTGAAAGAATTAGTCACTCAGTTAAAAGATCTACTTGATAAAGGCTTTATCAGATCAAGTACATCACCTTGGGGAGCTCCAGTTCCGTTTGTCAGGAAGAAAGATGGATCTATGCAAATGTGCATAGATTACCGAGAACTCAACAAACTA
>NW_020204018.1:0-2118 GCF_001531365.2 Cynara cardunculus var. scolymus
CTCTGCCAAAGTCTAAGAAGAAGAAAACCAAGAAGGCTCAACCAACAGAGCCTATGGTCACAGAGGCTGTGGCACAAAAGAGCCCGGCAGAGGCTACCACTCCTAAGCGCAGAAGATTATGCAAAGTCGTTCTAGATGTTTCCCCAACAGAACAAATCCTAGATGTTCTTTTCAATATCCAAAAGGAATTCAAGGCACCAATCGACATATCCAAGTTGGGGACAAAGGTCGTCTTAGACGACGAAGAAGAAGAGGAAGGGGAGCTAGGTAAGGGAGAACAAGATGCCAAAGGCACACAACCCAGCCCWCCTCCCAGTGCATCCCACGCTTCTAGGGGCCCTGTTCTAGAAGGATCCCCTATTGAGCAAGGCACGCACATGCCGAGCCCAACCCAGCCTACCCACGCAAGGGACATTTTTTCATCCTCTATGGAACGCACAGTCGGGCAACCATATATTACTCTTTCATCCTCTCAAAAGGATGAAAGTTTTACTACAAGAGTCCCTTCGCCCAAGGACTCGACACATCCCACAGAGGCATTCGTCGCCTCTTCACACAAGAGTGACCACCCAGAATGTGCTTCAGAGGCACATGAGAGGCACACCGCGACAGAGGGTCTAGAACGCCCAATGTCTCCACTAGATCACTCTGCCATACTAGGCTCTGAACCTACAGGGCACGAAATCTACAGAACACCAGTAGGCTCTCCTCTGGGAGAAGTTCGAAGATCTGGTGGAAGTCCCCGAGCAGACTACGCTATACCAGTCGCTGAGGGCGCCTCACGCTCTGAGGCTACTAAATCACCATGTGTTGGTGRTTTAGGTACCCAGGATACGTATGTGACAAAGGGGGAGCTTCAAACCTTTGCCACAGAAGTATTCAAAAAGATAGATGAGTTGAAAAGCTTGTTTATCTCCCGCACGGTGACAGAAGACCTTTCTCCGATAACAGAGGCTCTGAAGGCGTTGAGCTCAACAACAGCAGAACTCAAGTCTACACTTTCAACCCTTCAGAGCTCTGTCCTTCAGAAAGAAGACCTTGCAGAGGCCTTTACTGCACTCTCTCTCAACCCCTCCTCCATCCAGAAGCTGAAGTCAGAACTTACAGAGATGGCCGCCCAATTCTCTGCCGACTTTATCTCTACGGGATACACGAATTACTCCTCTCTCAAAGACAAAATCAAGCAGATGTTTTCCTCTGCGGTGACATACGGTATTGATACCACGTCCTCAAGGGCCAACATCAATCACCTAGCTACCCACAGAGAGATTGATGATATGGTTGAAGCTCTGGGTAATCTCGTGTGCAAGCATAAAGACCAACTACTCAAAGAGGCCCGAGCCTCCAACACAGCGATCAGAGACTGCACATCACAGCTTGTGAAAGAGGGTGACCTCCTCAAAAGAAAAATCTACAGAAGCGTCTCCAAACTGAAATGGTCGACAGAGATCGACATTAATCACGTCTCTGGGCTTGCAGATGAGGTAATTAAGAAGATGAAGAAGGCGGCCACCAAAATATTAAAGAGGTTGGAGAAGGCTCCCCTGGACACATGCAAGGCAGAAGCCAAAAAGAACCATGACGATCAAGAAGGTGATGATCGTGATCGTCATGAGGGAGAGAAGCAGGCTGAGAAGAAAGCACCAGAGCCAAAGAAGACTCCTGCCAGAGGCGTCAAGATTGTGGACTCTACAGCTSCCTTGTTCTCTAAAGGCAAGGAAAAGGTACAAGAGCGTAAAGGCAAAGGTAAAGGCAAAGCTGTAGAGTCACCACAGAAGGGGTTGTCGTCTAGCACATAGACTCCACAAGAAATAAATGAAGAGGAATACAGAGACGACCCAGCGCTCCTTGAAGCTTTAAAGGCATCTCTTGCAGAGGCTCTAGCAAAGAAGGGCAGAGGCTCCGTCCCTCACAGAGTAGGAAAAGGCTCTTCATCACAATTCCCACAAGTCCAAGAGACGTCCACGATTACGTTTGACGCTCTGCAAGGAACCGTCAAACCCATCCTTTCAAAGGGGTCAACCCAGAGGCCAATTCTGGAAGAAAAGGAAGCCAAGGTGCCAGAGTCCGCCACGGTAGGAAGGGTTTCTGAAATATTCGAATCAATGAGCAAGATTC
>NW_020204018.1:2346-6819 GCF_001531365.2 Cynara cardunculus var. scolymus
TGCCGCCGCCAAGTTCCAGTTCTCTAAGCTCACAAGGCCTCGTGAGCAAGTCTTCTCAGAGCACATGATCATTTCCATAGAGACAATTTCTCCAAGGACTATGCTAAAGAAGACGATGATCTACGCTCAGTATGTAGTAAGGAGGGAAGATGGCAACCTTTATACATTCACAGACGCTGACCTCCACAACCTCTGTGTGTTTGATGTTATCTACATGCACAAAATTCTCAACATCTACATGAAGAGGAGGTCAAGCTACTCAATATTGCTCAGAAGGCTGGTTGAGGTCATGCGCTGTTAGGATTGAAAATCAGTATTAATTGTATTCGTCTTGAAAGTTAAATATAGTCTATAATTGTAAAAGTCAGCGTGTTTGACTTTTATTAGACAGGTTTGACTTTGACTTGTCTTTAGATGTTTGACCATATAAATAGAAGTTAGTCTTTGTAATTGTAAGTAGGAGAGCTTATTTTTGTAAGATTTGATACGTAATGAGAGGTTTGACCATATTGTAAAGATTGACTTTCTCTCTCAATGTTCTTGATGATCTTGAATGCTATATCCTAATCTGCTATTGTTATGAAGCTATAACGAAGATTGATCAGTGAATTTAGGGACTCACAATTGGTATCAAAGCCGGATTGCAAGAAATCAGATGAAGAAATCAAAGATAAGTGAATTTTATTTTCTTCATTTTTTTGTTCTTCGTGTTCTTCATTTTTTTTAGATTTTGATCTGAATTTTTTTTTAAATCTTGTGTTTTCGTGTTATAAATAGGATCAAAATGCTCGAAATTAAATTGTGAATTTTTGTTATTCACAAAGATTTGTGATTTGATCATTCGTTTTTTAAGTTTTGGTGGATTTTGTGTTTTTAATTTTTTTTTCGTGTTCTTCAATTTTTTTTAAAAACCAGTGTTTTTGATCCATTTTTTAAAAGTTTTTTTTTGTTTTTGTGTTTTTGTTAGGTTCTAATCTGTTTTTGAATTTTAATTTGTTTGATTTGGTGTTAAACCGCCAATTTTTTCAAAGGCCCAAATTTTTTTTAAGCCCAAATTTTTTTTGACCAGATAAGTGTCCGGATAAGTCTTGGGCCACATTGTTTGCTACTTCTTGATCGGATAAGAAATCGCACAAGGTCTTGGAACCAGATTGCTACATTGTTCCATCTTGAGTTTGTAAGCAGATAAGTTGGAAATCGCATCATACAAGGATTAATCAGAATTCATCTTCATCACAGATTGCTCAACCTATTAAGTGTAGGTTGAGAGGATTCAAGTTGACCGGACTCTAAATCGCACAAATCAACAGGTTTGTTGTTTTCGATTTCATTTCAAGGTTTATCTTTGAGCGGTTTATACATAAACTGAACACCTCTTGTCCGGTGTTCATGTAAACCGATCATCTCTTGATCGGATAAGTGATTGTTTTGGAGCTTCATTGTTTGAGCGGAGAGTTATCCGCACATACATTGAGCGGATTCAACCAGATTAGTGACCGGATTCGATTAACACTTAAGCGGACTAGTGATCGGATTTCTTAATCGCTCAAATCAAAAGGTAAAGTTCTCTATTTTTTTCTAAGTCTTAATCGCTTAACTCGTGACCGGATACTTGAGCGATGTAGGTTTAACCGGATACTTGACCAGACATTTGATCATCTGGTGACCGTATACTTGATCGATTTAAGTACTGTTTCTTGATTCAATTTGATAAATTGCTTACCATATCTTGAGCGGATTATAAAACGGACAGAAGCTTACATCGTTCAATAGTTTGAGCCTCAAGATTGATCGGACTTCTAAATCGCACGGACTTCTTAATCGCTCAGGTAAGTATTTAAAACTCATTAATTGGATTTTGAAGTTCAATCTTGCTGTCTCTCATGTTCGATTTTAGTTGATTTGTACACTGTGTATATCGTTCACTGGTTCTTAGAAGATTCAACTAAATTGTTTATTGGGTTGAGGTTAATCGCACATTTCACTATTTTGATCATACACTGTGTATATCGTTTAATCTGTGTATCCAATTTAGTTGTTTATCACAATCTGTCAAGTTTCATAAATCGCTCAGTGTTCAATTTACATCAAAACAGGAGCTAAATTGTGACATACAGCAACTATTTAAAGGTTCTATGTTTGTTCTTGGATTTAGTCTTGGCTTGAGCGATAAAGAAACAACTGTGAGCGATAATTTTGAGCTATTAAGAGACAAGATTGATTGTTTTAGGTTGTATTGACCGATAACTGTCATTTGTTTTGCTTATTGTGATTGCTGTCATTTTTGAAGTTGTGCTAGGTTAGAATAGAAACAGTTCCTGCAGTAAGTTGCTGGTAGAATTTCACAGTTGATTGTTCGCAGTTAGTTTGTTATTCAATCCATTGATTTGAGTCCAAATCAGTTACCTTGCATAGGGGACACACATTTGCTGTTATAACAGGAGGATTCAGATATTGTGTTGAGCGGTTTAGCGGGCTGTAATTGATTTTTTTTTTGTTAAGACTCAAACAGCAGCTCAAGTGGTAACAAGCACCAGAGTTCTCGCAGTGACTGGATCATCAAGCTGCATGATTGACGACTGGCCTGTTTCAGACTAGCCAGCATTTGCTGAATTGACATTTGTTTCAGTTTCTTCATAGAAGGAGATTGTTTTAAGTGTTTTAAGTGGCTGTTTAGAGACTGTTTTAAGAGTTTCTGTTTTGTTTCATCATTGACAACCTCTTTTAGCTACATAGATCTTGCTGATTGATTTGTGGTGTGTTTGTAGTTTTGGGACTGGTACAGAAGTAGTTTTGGAGTTTGAATTTGCTGGCTTGTTTTGGACATATTGGTTATATTCCAGCTACACTGACAGATTGATTATTTTGTTTGTGTGTTTTGAAGCCGTTTTGAGATTCTGGAAGTGTGAAGCCCGTAGGCACAGACTGGTGTATCTATTTGTCTTGTGGGAAGGTTGTGTGTGAACAAGAAGAGAGGGCAGGACTTGTGAATTTTTTACTAATAATTGACCTGAGTTTAAACACACAGGTGGGACAAAGCTGTTTGTTCCTACCGTTTCCTTGAGGACTTGAACAGACTTAGCCATAAAAGCAACAGTGGACAGCTCAGTCCTCTGGTTTAGACAATTGACAGCAACTATGTTTTCTTGATCAAGACACCCACGTTGGTCAATGAAGAAAGGGTTGTAGAAGAAGCAACAATTGAAGAAACTGTTGCCATTTTGAAGCTATTAGACAGATAGTTGGATTAAATTGTTCAAGCTAACAGCCTAACTGTGTTCTTGATTTGATTGTTCAACTGTTTTTGTGACAGGTACATCAAAGTACACTTTGGAAGGTTTTAAGGCATAGCAAGCATTTCCGATAGTCTGAACTGCAGTTAGAGGGAAGCTAAAAGTTGAAACTAGAAGAGTGAAGTGAAATTGTGTGTCTGAGATCAAGTCTAAGCATACTCTGAAGAGAGTTCATATTAGTGAAGCTACATTGTAGTTATATTTAGATTTGTGTTGTAATTGTATCTATTTTGGACTTGGATAATTGTTTTGGACTTGGACATTTATTTCTTGGGCTTATATTTGTTGTATTTTTTGGTTTTGTGTTTTGTTTGTGTTTAGATTTTATTTTTGGATCATCGTTTATCTGTTTTGTGTCTTTTAACTGTTTGAGAATTTTTGAATTGTTCTGCGTCGTGTAAACTGTTTCTTATCAGTTTTAACGGTTTTGACTGTTTTTACTGATTTTTGACAGTTTCTCGTCGTTTTACTAAATTCTCATCAGTCATAGTGTTTTTTTTCTGTTTTTTTTAGCTTAAATTGTTCTTGTTTCTTTTAACTGATTTCACTGCATAGATCCTTAACTGATCAATTTTTTCTTAATGGTAAATATTATAAAAGAGTTGAGAGAGAAGATTGCTGAGTTAGAAAAAAGTATTGTGGATTATAAAATTCAGAATTATTGTAATGAGCAATGTATTAAATCTTTGAATTGGGAACATAAAGAAAAGTTAGAAAGAGGTGAGAATGATTCCAAGTCTCAGATTAATGACCATAAAATTCAGATTGATAAACTTAAAAATTCTTTGGATGATGTTACAATGGAATGTCATAAAGAGATCAATACAAGGATTAAGACTAATAACGAATTGTTTTCTAAATTCCAAAAGGTTCAATATGAACTAACTGTTGAGAAGAACTCTCCAAAGAACAATACAGAGATAAAGAATTTAACTGAGAAGTTCCATAAGTCTGAGAATGATCTGAATGAGTTAAAGAAAYTACTGGACTTAGAAAAGGAGAAATATCTGAGAGCAGAAAAGAATTTGGATGTGGAAAGAGCAGAGTTTGAGAAGGAGAAGAAAAGATTCATTCTAGTTGAAAGAAAGTTTGAAGCTGAACGCATATCTTACGAAAATAAGATTAACTCTCTTGAGCTGAACGCAAAGATGCTTCTAAAGCAAATCTCGGATTTTGAGCA
>NW_020204018.1:9159-11043 GCF_001531365.2 Cynara cardunculus var. scolymus
AATCTTTTTATAAAGATTGAAAACAATTTCATATGTTGAAATTGGTTGTTATCTTCCCATTCCCTTAATCTGAAAAGATCAAATAAGTGGATTTGCAAAGATCTACTTACAGTTTCTTGAATTGACGGYTTAMRYGGAAAATTTCATTCATCTTATGTATGATGGAATGATTCTCATTTCATCATAAGGGGGAGTATATGWAATAATGAATGAAATATTCATTTCCGAACATTTTAAAGGGAATTTGATGCAAAGATCAAGTGGGAGTAACTTCAAAATTGGCAAAAGACTCAAAAGAAGCGCGACTGAAGATAATTACAAAAAGATTATTTGTGTGTTACAACGACTGAGAGATGTTGAATGTGAAGATCATCTTTACAAAAGTTTACTGAAGACTTGTTATCTAAAGATCCTTTGAAGATCACATCTTGTACAGTTTTTCTGAAGATCGTTTTTGAATCTGTTCTACATTGTCAAAAGAGAAGATCACCGTGATTCTACATTCGAGGGGGAGAATGCTAGAAGATCTTTCTCAACAGTTAATTGCTTCAAGACTACAAGTTAAAGATTTCTTTTGAAAGAAGACATATTGTGCATAATGTTTCAAAGTTCAAACAAGGACTCAAAGCGTAGAATTTTCTTTCAAGTCTGAATACAAAGGGGGAGAATGTTAAGATTGAAAATCAATATTAATTGTATTCGTCTTGAAAGTTAAATATAGTCTATAATTGTAAAAGTCAGCGTGTTTGACTTTTATTAGACAGGTTTGACTTTGACTTGTCTTTAGATGTTTGACCATATAAATAGAAGTTAGTCTTTGTAATTGTAAGTAGGAGAGCTTATTTTGTAAGATTTGATACGTAATGAGAGGTTTGACTATATTGTAAAGATTGACTTTCTCTTTCAATGTTCTTGATGATCTTGAATGCTATATCCTAATCTGTTATTGTTATGAAGCTATAACGAAGATTGATCAGTGAATTTAGGGACTTACATTCGCGCACAAGTAAGATATTACAGCCAGAAGGACTTCGAGCTCGCGGTAAGGTTGGTCCAAAGAGATCTAAAGATCTCCCCTCCATACAGCAGGCCTGGTTGGATACTTAGGTATCATCCAAACTCCATTATTCACAACCCCACTTTTGGTTTTGTGTACTTGGATAAGGATGAAATCCTAAGGTTCTATGATCCAACAGAATCACACAAGTACTCAACAGAGACGCTAGAATGGATATTCAGAAGAGCAGCGACAGAAGTGGACAAAGGGCATCTTAGGATGGGCGAAGTGTCTTGCATTTTGGAGGCGATCAAGATGCAAATCAACTTCAGAGAATGGATCTTCAACGTCTACAGAACGATCAAGGCTGACATGTTATATGCAGTAGAAGATTTTCCAGAATCTGTTGTTGAATAAACTTTTGTACTAGAATTTGGCCTATGTTTCACAGTTTTGTAATTCAGTTTTGTAATTCTTTTCATTATGTAATTCTTTTCAGAGTATGATCTTTTATCTCCTCTTGTAATTCCTTCAATTAAGTCATTTCTCGCATTTAAATTTCCAATTTTACTTTTTCATACTTAGGGGGAGATTGTTAGCTCTCATTTCATTTAATGTAAAAGTATGGAAAAAGTAAATACTGCAAGTGTTGACAGAAGAGGTTCYACCACAGAAGATCACAGAGGACCAACAACAGAAGATGCTCAAATCACACAAGTGAAGAGTGACAGAACCTCTGTTGTCTATCACAGAGGTTCTGAAAACTGGTCCTCTGTAATCAAAGCGTACAAGTCTAAGATGACAGAACCTCTGTTGTCTATCACAGAGGTTCTGGAAGATGATCCTCTGGAATCAAGTGCTCTCAAGTCACATACAGCAGAGCCTCT
>NW_020204018.1:11269-15166 GCF_001531365.2 Cynara cardunculus var. scolymus
TGAAGAACTTCTTTACTGTTTTACTTAGGTTAGTTAGTTGCTCGTGCTTATCACGTAACTATGTTTGTAATCTGCTTTATTTGAACGGATTAGATGAATTTGTACGTCTAGGTCATGTCAGAAAAGCCGTTAGGAACGAGTATAAATAGCAGCGTAGGCCTTTGTAATTCGGTGTACTTCCATATTGTATTGTTAACATTTTCAATCAATTGAAAATCATTTGAAGCTACTCTCTCATTGTTCATCGTTCATCAACTGTGTTCTTCATTGATTGTTTACTCTGTTTGTTCTTATTGTTTTCGTTGCACTGATAATGTTTAAAGATCAAAACTGAGTTAATCGATCCTAACATAATGGCTGGAGATTTGATAGGCTATTTCGTGATCAAAGTCAAAGCATAAGCCGCTGATTGAAGACATTGAACAATTTATTCAAGAAGGTGTCCAAGATCGTCGAAGTCCCTCCTATGTCAAAGAAGCCTCCCTCTATAATAAAACACCTTCCAGATCTTGAAGATGGACCATCCCACAAGAACGAACACAAGACTAGATTCTCTTTGGATGAAATCCTGAAGGATCGAAAGAAGTCGAATCTCTCAAAGCTAAACCTGACACTGCCAACGAAGGGTCCCTACATACCCAACACTGTATACATGAAACCTTAGTATGGACTCATATTCATTGACTATGACGATGAATACATGTTCCATCGAGTATCCAAGCTCCACCTCTGTCCGATAGATTATTTGGAGTATCTTAGGACTTGGCTAGATAATGATATCTTTGGAGAGTTGATGGAACGCAAAATCAGAAAGGAGATGCTGAGACGCAAGAATCTTGGAGAAGATGTATATAGTTATATCAACTTCAGTGACTTATATTAAACGTCTTTTCTATTTTGTAAATCTTATTTTCTTTTCTCTATTTCAGTGTATAACTTGTATGTAATAGGTCTACCAGTACTGATGAAAGACTTGTAATATTTTCTATTGTTTAATATTCAATGAAATCTCCAGTTCACTGAAAAAGATCCCTGAAAAGAGTAAATGGGACAAGTATTTATGAGTTTCAGTACTTTTACATTAACTGACAACTTTCTATTTAGTGAATAAGCTTTCAATTTCAATTATCATTATTATGTCAGTTTATCTTCACTGAGTCTATTCGATGATCGCTAAACATGTATTGTAATTCATTCACAAACCAATATACTTCAAGAATACAAAACTCACACCACAGATCCTTCAGTGATGTCGAAGACAAAAACTGAAGATTAGAGACCAACAAATTTGTGATCTGAAGCGGTGTTTAGTGATAACAAGCTCGTCTACAAATGTGTGAAGTCTACACAAGATTCATCGAACACTGATGAGACCTTTCAGTGTCATTCCAGTGTTCAACAATCAAAGGAATCTTGTCGAGCAAGATTTGTTTTGTCTTGTCCTTTACACACAAACGTGCTTACCTACTTTATAAAAGAGGAGTGCTCATATATAGCCAAAAGGACAATATACTGTAGCAAAGGACAAGCTTTTCTTTAAAATCTTGCCATGTGCCCTGTAACTTTTTAATTGCATTTAATGCAATGGGTATAAATAGTTGATGGTTCTCCTCTCAATTATCATTTTCCTCACTAAGAACTTACCCAATAAGTTACTTCTCTCTCTACTCTCTGTCTAAGAGAAAGACCTATATTAACAAGTGAATAGCACATTTCTTACCTTATTTCTTATAACAAATCTTTTCTTGTTGCTATCTGTATTTTGTATGTATCTTAGATTGTTTGGATAGGTTCTGTATTCTATCTTTTCCGCAAACATTCTGTAAATTGTATTGATCTTCTTTATCAATATATAATTTTTAAAAGTTAAAGTCACTGTGTTTGTATTCATCCACCCTTTTATAAATTGTTACCTATAAACTTTTATAGATCCGACTGAGACCAACAAAATTCACCAAATCTTCAAAATTCTTGATGATTTCTTCAAATTAATCTATGAAATTGTACCAGTTTGATCTATGAAGTATTTCAAATCAAACTGTATCAACAAATCAAGCAAACAACATCGAAATCACCAAGATCAGAAACAAAAAATAGTCGACTTTTGCCAAGAACACAGTTTCTTCAAAAAACTTCAAATTTCTTCCAAATTGAATGATTTTTGGATCAAAACAAGCTTTGTTTTCTACTCTAATACTAATTGTTAATCCTAAATTCTAGTATATTAACAAAGATTCAAATAGAAATCTAAGAACACAAATTGGCTATCAAATGTATTTGATATACTGAGAGATAAATGAAATTACAATATTATAAGAATGATCAAAAACTTTAAAGAATACAAGTAAAACAAAATTATTTATACCACAGGCCATATTTACACTTTAAGCTCCTAAACTTGAATACAAAATCAAGATTTAACACGTACTCAATGAAAGAGCTTTACAAGTGGCATTGCCCTTCTTCACTCACACGATATTGTTGGATCGGGCTTTCACCCATTGTCCAAGATACCCTACTGTTGTGCCCTGCAGGAGTCTGGGCTGTATCTCAGTCCCATTGTGGCTGATCATTCAAAAAAAGACCAGTTAAGCATCATTGACTTGGTCATCATTTACCTGGCCAACTACATAAATATGTGTATGTGTGTGTGTCTATATATATATATATATACAAGGTTATGTCCTATAAGAATGAGAATTAATGTGAGAAGCATAAGAAAGTATCTACACCCTTGGATGCACATTAAGATGAGATGCACGAAGATGCACCAGATTAATTCCCATATCAAGTGCAATTCATGGGTTGGTTTGAGATTAAAAATGATCAAGGGTCCAGATCCCTTCTTACACTTCTCACCTTAACTCTACTTCTCACACAAATCAAATACAAAACGAACTGAATGTTACCTACCTTACAAACCAATCTCAGGACTTGATTTTGTGTATTTTGAAATTTTTTGGTAGTTATTATATTAGTTGTAGATAAGGTTGAGAGTTAATTACCAAAGGGCCTTTGGCCTAGCGGTATGTGAGTCCTTGGCCTTCTAGGAGGTCAAGGGTTCAAACCTCACCAAAGATGAGAAGAGTGTGTGAGTTTATTTGTTCTATTTGCTGTATATAAATATTATATACTTCAAAAAAAAAGTTGAGAGTTAATTTTGGAACCGAATTAATCCAAATTGTTGACATTGATTTGATAATTTGCATGAACAATTGAGATTGGATTGTATATGTGTAACATTCCAGCAGTTTGTATTTGATTTTGGCTTCTCTCTCTCTATATATATATATATAGGGGGAAGATCAAATGTTAACCAACAACTTTGTGTTAACTTTGAAAACCATGGCAACCAATCAAATTTCATTCTTCTTGTAGGTTTATGTCATGTTTACATTTTAATTACAAGGGTATTTCAGTAAATTTATTTGATATGTAACTCCCAAACAATTAATAGGGAGTTACAAATCATCAAATCCCAAAAAATATGCATTTATAATATTAATATTTTTATTTTTTTAATCTTGATCTTCCATGTTTATTGTTTTATCAGTTTTTACTTTGCATAAAAAACACGGCAGTAAAAATTTTTGGTATCGATCAAGCTAATATGGATAAACGCAATGGAAAGTAAATCGACAACAATTATAAGATAAAAATGGTTTATAATGACAATCGGAGTTCGAGGTCGGGAATTGAAGAAATTAACAAAATCGATTGTCTTGGTAATAGATTTTTATTATTTTTAGATTCGTTTTAATCGAAATTATGTTCATTACGATGTGTTGTGTTTTTTATAACTCATCTTCTATTGATATCTTTTTTCTTTAATTATTAAAATACGTACCTAATTCACATGTTCAAATGGAAGTACATGCACGACCCATTTTCATATTG